>NW_010104369.1:5419-51253 GCF_000699245.1 Pterocles gutturalis | reverse complement strand
CCCCCCCCCCCCTTTATTTTTTTTTTTTTTTCTTAAACACATAGCTCTGCTGTTAGTAGTCCTTCTGGAGTTTGACAGCAGAACTTAGTCTCCTCTTGCAGTATTTCTAGAAATCAGGCAATCAAATCACTCTTGTTCTATGTGTTAAAGTCCAGCAGTTCTACCTCTTATGGGTGGAGTATAGGAGGAGGCTGGGATCCACTTTATGAAAACTTGAAGGAAAAAAAAAAAAAAGGATGAAACTAGTAGATGCAGATGTGTTTTTTTCACATCTCTGTAGTGAGCTAACATTTAGCATCCCTTTGTGTTAACGAAAGGAAAATGTGATGGTGGTTTGGTCTGGTTGAGAATGGAGACCAAATGGAGATGTGCAAGAGAAGGACAGCATTTTATCAGAGCAGATGAGAGGATTTTGTGGGAGCAGGAACATGAGACAAGGAGGGGCTGAGTGATTGTTGGATGGTAAAATGCATAAAAAAAACAAAAAGTATTTAGATACTGGCTACGAAGATTTAGAAAATGCCTGGACTTATCAAGTGGGAGGATAGTGGGATCAGTCAAAGGGATGTGATCAAACTTAATGAAAAATAAATTTAATGAAAAAAAAAGTAAACTTGTAATTAAAAGTGTAATGTTCAAGGTTTGTTCCTGTGTTCCATGCCCTTTGCCTCAGATGGAATAAGGAGAACAGGGTTGTTTCTCAGCACAATCTTTGTTTTTTTCATATATTCTTGACTATCCCCATCTCCTGAAGTGGTTCTATTAGTTAGTCAAAGGATTACCAGCCCTTTTTTTTTCCTTAAGCCTATCATCAGAGGAGTCTTCAGGAGCAGGCTGAAGGGGAGAGTGAGGCTTGTGAGGCAGCATGCGGGTTCAGCGTGAGAACTGTGCCACATCTTCGTGGCCTGGGTCTGGGTGGGCAGGGGAGGTGCCACGCTGCGTGGCTGGGCTGGAGGGACGGGGAATGGGAGGGTGGGCAGAGGGCAGAGACCTGGACCCATGCCCAGGTGAGCAGAGCTCGCAGCAGTTGTATTTTCTCCTCAATTGCAAACCTATCAATTCAGGGCATTAATCACATTTTTGGTATTTTCATTATGTAATGTTTTCTATATTCTGTTTATACTGTATTAATGTTTCTGCTGAAAGACTGGAAGACTTGGTCTGAATTTGGGTGGCTCTGCTACCAGATACGTAGAAGCAGCCTCACATAAAATAAAAAAGGGCTATTGTAAGCACAGAGTTTGTAAGAATGCTACATGTAGAACAGTAATTGTCAGAGCTGGGAGCATTCTGAAAACCTTACTGATGACTAAGCCTCCACTTTACACCTCTACTTCCCAAATTCCCAGTCTGGTGAGAGCTTGTGTTATCTTTAACAGTAGCTACTTTTGCCACTGAGTCATAATGGATTGGAATCACACTTAAATAATTGATAGTTTTTAATCATGTTTAATCATTTATGTTGTTGTTGTAAATATCCTTTTCATTTTTAAATCAGTGAGAAACTTGAATCACCCCAAATCTTCCTACCACCAGTTGCACTTTTTCCTAACTTTCTGACTGGTTTCAAAGAAAAATCATGTTCTTGCTTTTTTTTTCCTGCTCTGCTTGCCTACATTCACCTTGCTGACGATCTCCCTGCTCACAGGCAGACCCGTTCCAGCTCAGTGATGAGTACCAGTCACGATACCCTAACAAGCCAAGAGTAGTAAACTTGCTATGAAAAGCTTGCAAACTTGGAAGTGCTTTGGTGCCAGGGTTTTAAACTCATTGCAACTTTATTGATGGTACCTTGGGGGAAGAATCTTTTAATAGTAAACACATTCAAATAAATTTGAGCTAAAAATGTGGGATTTTTGGTTTTGGTTGCATGTGTTCTGCAGCATTATCAGGAGATGATTTAGAGCAACAGTGGCAAGCTCTTAGTTTGGGTCATGTTGAACTGAAGGTTCTCCACGACTGAAATGATTTTCCAGCTTTATGGGAGCTCCCCCCTCCTCCCATCCCCCGTAGCACTTTGCAGTTTTAAAAGAGCCATGTGTTAAACAGCATTTGTTGAGCTTACTGAATAATCAAATATTATTTCATTTTTTTGTTGAACCCTTCACTCCTGCTCCGCGTTTTTAAACAACACGCGTGCCAGTGTGGTATTCTTCTCCTCGGTACTTTCTACATGAAATCCTTTTTCCCTGAGAAAATGGAATCTTTGTGTCTTTGTCTCCTCACTAGCTTTTAGGCATGTTTTGGCAGGAGCTGCGACTGTCGAGGCACTGGAGAGGAGGGGCCTTGCACTCATTTGTCAGCTTTTCTTGCATCTGTAATTTTGTCCACTCAGCAGTACTGAAGGGGCTTAGAAAAGGGGGAGAGCTCGTAGCTGCTGAAAGTCAAACTCTTGAAATAATTGCTGGCCTGTAACAGTTTGGGAAAGGTGGAGGAGGGGGGGAACTACTAATGTTTCGGCTGAAAACAGCTTTAGGTTTAAGGTTTTAGTAACTCTCCATTTCATGTAATTGCATGCCTTCCCCTGTATATCTGTACAGGCAAGAGTACTGTGTTTGTAGACTTGTTTATTGCACATTGATAAACTGTCTTTTTTTTTAATGGTGATGAAGATTTTTTCACTGGTGTTCAAGACCTGTTTGTTTCCAACCAACAGCTTAATTTCAAACATTTAAAGTCTTGAACTTTTGTCCTAATCCTCTACTGCAATTTTCCTTTGCAGGCCATATGCTTTCATCTCCTTGTGCAATGTAACCAAACAGAAATTAGTTATTTTTTGTATTAGAAGACAGATCCCTTCATACTGAAGAAAGAATTTTTCCTCCTCAGCTTTCTATGGAATATTAACGTTGATCTCTCCTCCTCGTTTCAGTAGGCTATTTAAGCTTAGGGCTCATACTGTGAGCTGCTAATTAATCAGTGTGACAGATGAAGAAAGTATCCAACTATGAAAGAAAACCCTACTTCAGTGACTAACAATAAGGATGTGAGCCAGAGTGATCTAAAGAATTTTGTTTTTTTTAATTTTTTGTGAATGTGTGATAAGAAGTCTTAAGATGTTTGGGGTAACGATGGTTTTTTCGTTCAGTTTGTGTCTCTGCGTGAACATTAAAGGGCTCATCAATATTTTGTCTTGAAAAGTCTAGACAGGAGTTAAAAGAGCCTTTCCTACAGTTTGAAGGGATCCTGTTTCCCATAATTAATAACAGGAAGCAAGTAAATAAGGCTTTACTGACAAATGAAACTGCAACACTACATGTACCCAGAAACATTAGCTCCTAGCTGAGGAATGTAGCTGAGGTCTGTTGGTTTTAGTGTACAGGAAAAGATTGCTGTGGAAGCACATCAGAGCTTTGCTCAAGGCTCGTTCAGCTATGTGACAGCAGACTAAAAGTCCAAAAGTAACAATAATGCATTTTAATTATTGAGAGTGATTCCTGACCTCTGTTTACATCTGTGTTACAGTCCAAGAACTCTTCCCCTGTCATTATTTGAAACTCTTTGAACTCAAAAGGAGAGTTTAATGTTTATTTAAAAGCTACCAGAAGGCATTTCAGACATTTCCTGGAACAAACTGTATATATGTATTTTAGGAAGATAAGAAAGATAAAGGAAACTTGAGGAAAGGCTTTTATTTTTCTTCCTTTTTGAAGACTGTATTTTCCCTTCAAAGATACCTTTTCAGAAAGTAGTTGGAAGCCCTTCCCCTCCCCAGTTCCTCTCGTTAAAATCAGTTAAACAACAACAGGGGAGGTAGGTCCTCATCTCTCCTGTGCCGGTGTAAAACCAAAGCAGTGCTATTTATCTCACCGAGCTGTTAAGGTCATTTCAGTAACTCCACATTGCAACGACAGGAATTCAGTCTTGCCCTTGCCTGCCATGCTCATGGCTTTCTTTGGTTTTTGGGTTACTTTGGCGGGGGAGGTTGAAGGAGGAGGAAAAGGAGGAGGTTTCTGTGTGTGTGGCTGGGGGGGGGGCGGTTGTTTTCCTAGGGAGCAGCAATGACTGAATGCAATGTTCAGAAGCACTGGAAAGCACATTTAACTCTGTGTTTGTGCTGGACCTGCAGTCTGTGCTTGTTGAATTATGGGTTCATCATCTGGCATGTCGACTATATGATACAACTGTGTAAAACAGACTGTATGTCATCTTAGTGCTGACCTTAAAAAGAGAAGAAAAGTGAATTTGTTTCACTGATTCTTAAATACATTAAACTGTGAATTCCTACTTTAGTTATTTAATTTACAGTTAACTACTAGAATTTTTTTTCCCCTTCAGAAAGCCCAACAGCTCACCTACTAAATACGACAAGATAGCCGAAAATAAGCCTTTCTGTAGAGCTAATGTTTTTCTGTATTTTTTAGAAGATTAAGAGCTGTTGCTGTGCAGGAGCATGGCCATGAATACTAAATAGTCCATCCATAAGGCATTTTGGAATGATTTCAGTAAACTCAAAGAAGATATCCCAACGTTATCTCCAGTTGTTTATTTTCTTCCCCTGACTGTAGCTCATACTACAAAAGCAACAGACTATATTCAAGGAGAAGACACAGTATTTACAATACCTTGTCAGGTTAATATGTTTACTGGAAGATATTCTTTTACTGTTGACTGATTAAATGAGAGATTTGAGCACATGTACCTAACTTTAATAGTTTTTTTTTTCTATTCAACTCAATGTGATTACGTATTTCCATAGTTCATAATTGAACTTATGTTATTTTCTAAATGCATTTCACTCCCCTGCTAAGTATTGAGTTCTGTCACCTCGAACCATATGCACCAGTATCCAGCTAGACTTACAGCTCTTAAATGAGACAGCTTATGGAATATGGTGCTACTTGACACATGTGCTTGGGTTCTTACTGCAAATAAATATCTCAGACATCACTTCAAATGACTGTTGTAATAGGAAAAAGTCAAAAAGACAACTGTTGAATGGACATTTTCAGGGTAACTGTAAGGTATTATGTCAAGTTTTTTACCTAGCTCAGAACAGTAATAACTCACCAGTTCCTGAGGGATGTTTATTGTGGACAAAGTTCACTTTCTTTGCCACAGAAAGCGTTACATTAAGCTTTGAAGAAAATTATGCAAATTTTTCATTTATTTGGGACCTTTGAAAATCAAGTGTTTATATGCTGCACATAATAGATCTAGGGTTAGAAGTTTCTCTAATTAAAAAGAAAACAATATACAAGCCTTTTAAATAAACACTTCGAATATCTTCAATTGCACAACCCAGAGAGAATTTTCATATCAAGCCTAATCTCTGTGTTCAGCTTTTAACGTGTGTTTTGCATAACTAAGGAGGAAATGTTCATGTTTACAGTGCTTCTGTTAGAACGAAAGGTGATCCATGAGTGGACAGTTTGAATTCTTTGAGTTGTCGGATTATACGTTACTGGTGTTGTGTGCACTGGCACATGTAGATTGATGAAAGACACATTTCAGAGAGATTAACAAATATGAGAAATGGTAGCATAGTGTAAAATAAGTTTCCTGATATAGTCTCAGTTTAATCTAAAAGACGCTAATATGAAAGACTACAGTCCTAGCAGGACTGGGTATTGGTAGCAGAATTCTGTTATCTTAAACCTTATAGGTACATAGTTTCCAAGTGAAACTCTCTTGATAACTAGCAGCTTCCAGAATATTATCTAAATTTCCTGTTTATGTGGTATTGGAACTATTATTTTGTGCCTTTTTCCAACTGGATAAAGGCTGTTTTCTGTAGGGTATTATCCAAAGCTCACTCTGTTAAAGTTGCAACGTTCAAAGTGACTGTAGGTATCCCGATTATACCACACCTTTTAACGCAGTAAGTTCTTTTTGTCCTCTAGGACTTTTCTTTATGTGTGTTTTGAGATTGGACCTGATGCATTCTTTCTCCAGCATTTTAAAATATTTTTGATTTTCTAATTTACTGAAGGGTGAAGAGAAGCTTATTTCTGATTCAGCAGCAGGCTCCTTATAAGAAACCTAATTAGAATTAAAAGTGAAGGGAAATGTATTTGCATTCATCTGCAAATAGTAAAGTTTCTAATTACATTCCAGACTATTATTTAAGTATTCTAAGGGTTTATTTTTATAGTGCTTTACATCAGGGTAGGAACTGTTTTGCAAATCCCTTTCATTCACAGAATTTGGGAAGATCTACGTATTTCTTTTAAGCCATAAACTAATTTTGGCACACAATTTAAAGAAGGTATTTCCATTCATCCTCCTTTTAAATTAAATAATAATTGTATAGGTGAAAATACTGTGAATATGTGAAAGTAGATGCATGCAAACAGATTATGATTTAGAGAATTTTCTTGAAATGTTACTTTTACCGTGACCCATATTGGCCTGCTCTTGGAAGTTCACCATACTGTGTGTAGGAGCTCTCCAGGCTGCCAGTAAAAAATGCAAAAGAAAAAATGATCTGGCTGCCAGCAGGTGATAAACTGTAGATTGCTAATAGGATATGTAAGTTCAGACATTTAATTTTCAAAGGTGTTCACCTAAAATTGAATTAAAAAATATACTTTACAAACAAGAATCCGAAAGTTTAAAATGTGGAACAGAAGATACCTGCTGGCATTAAAAGATTTTTTAAAAATTACTGTTTTCTGTATAGCGGCAGACACTTATTGCTGCATTTATTTCCACAGAAAGAGCTGCCTGATGCAGTGGAGAAGGCTCGTGGTTCTCTAAACTCCTTCTCTCTGTCATACAGCCTAGAAGGTGTTGAGGAGGGGCAATGCCCTGGGAGTCATCACTGTGGTTTCTATGGTTTCTACTATGACAGACAGTAGTAGTGCCAAAAAAAAAAAAAAAAAAAAAAAAAAAAAGGAGAGAGAAATGCCATTACTTCAAATGGTGATTCTGGAAGGAAAGACTTTTGCTTTACATACAACAATAATTTGAAAACAAAAGTAAAATTTCTTGCAATACCCATTTCAGCCATCAGAGATTCAAACTGACGTGAGCCACTGTCAATCAGAGGAGGAAATAATAACTTGTAGTAAGGAATTGCATCCTTTTTTTTTTTTTTTTTTTGGAAGCAGAGGACTAAGGGAATACCTGCTGCTATTATTATTTCTTTAAGTTTTAGTTTAAGCTCAGACTCATCAAATCGGTGTGCATGATGTTCGTACTCCTTTAAACACAACTAGCCTTATTTTTTTGAAAAGCCAAGGAGGTGGGAATATGTGGTGATGTAACTGGATTTTTGTTTGTTTGCTTAAATGTTCTCAGAAAGGTTTTTATGACTACCTTGGGTTGCTTCTTTCCAGAAGCATTATTTCTCCCAGGTAACCTAAATATGTTGTGACCAGTTAAATAAGTGGATTTTTTTGTTTGTTTGTTTTATAGTAAAGCATCTAGGGAGTCAGAATAAAGGTCAAGCATGCTTTCCTGTTCCACTGCTTTTTTCCTGAATGGGGATAATTTTCCATTCTCACAAACACCAAGTCCTATTCTCTTTTGTAAGTAGCCAGCACTTTTTTTTCTTTTTTTTTTTCTTTTTCTTTTTTGGAAGTCCTCATCTTTTATGAGCTTGTATACTTGACATAAGTGTATCATTTATGATACAGGAAGGGAGTTTTGTTAAATAAGAAAACCAGACATCAAAATTTTTTTCTTTGCTAAGCTCTGTGCAGTACTTTTTCCTTGAGTAAAGTTAGTATAGGAAGTGGGACTGATACAGCAAACTTGTTTCATGCGTACAGAAATCGTACTATTCAATAAGAAACTTTTAGTAAACAATTTTCTTCACGCTATGTCAAATAATATTTTGGTGCACGCAGCGCATCTTGCTTTTGAGAAGTATGGCATATAATACCTTCATTTTACTAATTAAATTAGCATATATACACATTAGCATGTGAATGCTCCATGCCTTCAAGTTAGGACATGAAATACACAGTGGTTCTTCTCCATCTTGTTTCATTTCCAGAATTTAAATCTCTTCTTCACCTGCAATAAGGTCATAGTTGGGAAAGGAACAAAAACCTATGGGGACATATATCATTGTACAGTGAGTCTTAGCTGGTTGCAGAAATTTGGCCTTTGGTTCTGCTCCTCCATCACAAGTCGCTCTGATAGTGGTGACAGAATGGTGTATGCCCTGGCAAATGATAGTGTCACTGCAGATACTAGAGCCTGCTGTAGTGATGTTGGCCCTTTGAAGAGGTTTTAACAGTTCTTTTTAATTCTTTTAACTAGAAAAAAAAAAATTTAATAATTCTGCATCCAGCAAAAAACCTTGTACCTCATGCCACTGAGTTCTGGCATTGCATAAGAGTCCTATGACTCTGCATTTTGCACGCTTCTAGGCAAAATTCTCTCTGCAAACAGTTAGTGCTTAGTGAACTGAGACCTGCTCTGTGTTGCTTTTGTTACTTTGACTGTTAATAGCATTTTTCCTCTTAAATGTGTAATTACATATTTCTTTAGTGATTAATTCTTTAAAATTGTTATACTGATCCTTCTGCCTTTAAATGCAGAGAACCTTCTATGAAAATCCATGTCATAAAAAAACCCCAACAACCTAAATTACCAGAATGACTTGAAGCATATAAAAATTAGAGTGTATTCAAATTTTACTGATTTTTTTTTTCTCTATCTGGAGATGTCTAAGCTTGATGAGACTCCCATCAAATCAAATTTGAGCCCAGAAGAAATATTAGTCAATCTCCACCTTTTATTCCCAAGCACAGTGCCATATGCTTGGCTTGTACTAGGTATAAATTTGTTAAATACTTGTGTAGCTTTTTCTTTTAATCATAGAAACCTTTCTAATATTAGGGGGTTTCTTTGTAAAGAAATAATTATATATCTTTTGTTGGACAATATTATTTTCATGATATTCTAATAAACAACCAGCATTTTTTTTTTTATCTTGAGAAAACCTTCTAGTGTTAAAAATCAACAAAAGGAAGTTCAGGATATGATTCACAGTGAGAAATTTATTTTAAGGGATTTGTCTTAAATATTAATATAGCTCAAAATACATCCAGGTTTTGTACTTACAGGGATTTTTTTCTTCATTCCATGCCCCAAACAGATCAATCTTTATAGATACTCTGAAATATTCCCCCCCTTTTCTTTTTCCCCCCTCTTGAGTGTATACCTAGTCCATTTAAAAAGATTTAAAATGGAAGGTGAAGGCTGTGGTAACAGCTAAGCTATTCTGCAGAATTCCTGTGAAATCTGGGAGTTTTCTCTGTGGGAAGAACCTTGCAGTGCCTGACATCCAAACACCACAGCTCCATTACTTGGAAAATGGCAGCTTGTGGTAATTTTTTATAGTTATTGAAGGTGCTTTTCAACAAGAGTAGCATCTCTTAAACCTTGTTATCCATAATGCTATGATGAAGTTTTCAAAGACCTGGGAAAAGGTTATTGAGTGCCCTTTGTCAACTATGCATTTGCTTAGCTCTGGTCATACGCAGAGGCTGAGAAGACCACCTCGTATGGTTTGTTCCAGGTATCTCCTATTCTGTGACAACAGAATCTTCTGTCAGCAAAAGTATTATTTTAAATACAGAGATGACTCCCTTGTTCATCTTCCCCCAAAATTACACTGATCAAAGTTCAAAAGTCGTCCTTCCCCTCCTCTGAATAAATTTGCATACCTCTTAATAATTGCAATTCTCTTTTAAAATACCTAAAAAGTGGATTTGGATCTGGGATGTGATAGTTTATTATTAAAATCAATGACTTTACCTGCAGGACTGGTTAGGGCGTTTTTATGTTTTATTAAATTGTTTTACTGGATATTTAATTTGAAAAGTTAGCGTAAGCATTTGCACTTGTCTAAAATGCACTAAAAACTTTTTACTAGAAATTATGCAGTACGTACTGTTGTACGTAGGGTTTCTTGCAAAAGTTCCCTACAAATTGTGCATTTAGTTCTGTCTTTGGTTGTTAATTATGCCAGGCAACTTTCAGGTACTTCTGGCCCACTACATTAAACACTAAATAACCTAGTGGGAGGCCACATTGTTGTGCCTGTACGAGGGTGAGATAAAATGATATGACTCAATGTGTTGAATACATGTGACCACTGAATGCTAGATTGCTGATTTATATGAAGTCCTTCACATATAGCAATGAATTACTGTATAACATTCATTGCTATTTTTTTAGCTGGTAAACTGATAAATATTTCATGACTACAGGTAAGCAGAAAACTCACTTTCTCCAGCCCACAAAACTTTGAGTTCAAAACTAGTTCTGTTCTAGATTAAATTTCAGTAAAATTTAGGAAGAGTGAAGAGACCTGTCTAAGACAGTCAATTTGCTGCTGAATGGGAAACAGCTATTTTGGAGTCAGTGTGTCTGGTTTTGACTATAAATTCCCTTTTAATCCTTAGAAATATTTTCCAAAGGAGTTTTCCTTAAAAATGGTACAATCCCACATGAAGTTTAACCTCATGAATCACAATCTTCCAGCTTGACAGAAAAGCTGATATTAAAAGACTGCACCACTTGTGAATTAGGATTCAAACATGAAGTGAAATCTTCTTACGGTTTTGGTGAGAAGTGGCACTTGATCCTTGAGGCAAACAAATTCACTTCAACCTACATGACACATCACATCACATTACTAGCAAGTGCACTGGCAAGGCTATAAGATGAAATGCCACTTTCTGTTAAGTTGAAAGTAGGACACATTTTTTCCGTTTATGAAAGTTCTATCACTTCATATAGTTGCTTTTGCAAATGAAAAATGGCAATGTTCCTGTACAGAAGTGGTCTACAAATTACAGAAAAGCAGCTTATACTGAGCAGTGTGGCACAAGAAGATGCCAAGAGCTTCATGAGGAGAGAATGCAGCACAGCCATGCGGAGATTACAGAGCCCACAAAATTTGGTTATGCTGTCTCTCGTTCTTAACTACAGAGATGGATGAATAAAATATAATTATGGTTATATTTTTATTTTAGCAGGCTCTAGAAATAGTGTGACCTTGTAGATGGTCAGGATACTTGCAGTACTTGGACAGAAAATACAGATAGATGGAGAACACATGGGTTTTTTTAGTTTTGTTAACTTCAGATGTTTTCATCAGTGTCCTGATCTAGATTACTACTGCCAGGTTTTGAGGATGATATACAACTGTGTGTAAGATATGCCATATAGAGTTGCCTAGATTTCTTTGTTACTGTATAGCAGTGTCCAAAATAGTCTCAATTTCCTTTGTTTTGTAGCAGGATGAATCAATTTGTGTTGTTTTATATATATATATAATATACCTTCCCACAGCCTTGCAGTCAGGGAATAACCAGAGTTTCTCTTATTACATCACTCTGAATCTGGAGAAGGAGCCCAAATGAACCTTGGTCTCCTGCTGGCTTCACCAGTAGCTTGCTCTTTCCTTCTCCAAGAAGGGGAAAAGAAGCTTTATAAAAATGGTTCAATCAATACTAGTAGGTTTCTTTTTTTTAATTAGATATTTTAATGAAATTCCAGCATCTATGTTGGAATTGTGTTTTACCTACGTCTAAAAGCAACTAAAAGGCTCATCCATAGAGGTAATTGAATGAAGATAATTTTGTTCTTTGTTCCATAGTTTGATAAATTGCCTTGTTACAACATTGTTGTTTTTAATATCTTTCACACAATTTTATTTTCAAGAATTTGAGTCGGTGGAAGAAGAAAAAACAAAGTGAGACTTGAAAACAAGAAATAGGATGTAGTCAGAATGTAAGTCTAGCTCACAAAATGTTTTGCTTAAAATAATGAAGACTGAAGTTGTAATTAGCTTTTTCGAAGTATTTTTCACTCCAGCTGCACTAGACAGTACTCTGACTTGTAGCTAATACATACAGACAGATCTACTTATTTTCCTTTGCACTGCAGCACATGTACTTCCCTAATTGGCAGCTTGCCATTTATATGAGGAAAACAAGATTGCATTAGCAAGAGAGAGAGAGACTGAAATTTCAAATGTCTGCAGTGCACAAATATCTTAGTTGCATCAATGAAGGGAGAAGAGATTTAAGTTTGAATTTAGTTATTTGGATCATAAATGCACTTAGAGCCTCCATAAGGCTAGCCATGAATTACAAATAATCAAAGTCCAAGCTAGAATTCAGACTGCCCTTGCAAGGCTTCATTTCAGGACGACCCGTTAGTTTCAGTTGGTGGTGGTAGCTCTGTGTAGATAACCAGCAAGAACAGATACATTCAATAAAGCCCCTTATTTTTCTCTTAGTGTTCAAACTTAAATCAAACTGCTGAGATACTCCTCCCCCAATGCAGAACAGAATAGTGAAGGCATTCTAGTCTTTACGATGTCATAGGAACAAGCTGATTGAATACCATTTTCTAGAAAATAAATACTCCTTACTCCATTAAAGAACTAAAAAATTACCATTAATATCTCACACTTTCTCGCAAATCAGAGAACCACAGTAACTAGAGTTCTAGCAGGCACTGTATGACTGCCCTCTTAAATGGATGTATTGCTAATCTTGAGGGTCATTTGGCACCAGGTTTGTGTTGCCTAGCTAGGCTAGCACTGTCGAAGTTGCAGTAGAGCATTTGAATTAATTCTGTCTTCTTTGGAAACTCTTGCTATATCTTTGAATTTCTCTTGCTACATCTTAAGTGAAATCAATCATGAATAGACCCAACTGTAACTCTAGATCTTGTCTGAGAAGTCAAACATTTCCACTATAAATGGTCAAGTTGTGCAAAGTACTTATATGGACCCAGCAAGGTTTAACCAACTGCCTAAATTCTAGAAGGCAGGACTTTTTTGTTGTTCTTTTTAAACAAGGATCTTGCATGCTTTTCATGTCTTAAAGCCCAGAAATCTAAAATCTTTTAAAGGTGCTTTTAGGCAGACTCCATTTAGGACTTCAGTTTCCTGAACTTCCTTTTTCCAGTGTTCCTTTTTCTGTTTTGTGGATGACAAGTGCTTGTAGTGATTCAGGTGTTACAGATGATGGAGGGAAGTACCGAACATTTTCTATATTAATAATTACAGACAGAAAAGTATTGTGTATTTTGGCTACTCTGTGCCTGCCAACATAAGGAACTCCATGAATAGGTTTTGAGTACTTGAAAGCAATGCCTTTCTAGACAGGGTACTTCAATTAGATGAATGGACTCTGAAGACTTTCTGATGCAGGCTGTCTGCTATAGCTTGCATAAATCTGTGCTGAATGAATACTCAACCAGAATTACTTGAAAAGAGTTGGTAGAAGTATTGCCAAATAAAACAAACCATTCTCTCTTCTGTAAAACCAAGGTGGTCGTCAATGACCATAGTTACTAATATATTAATGATGTAGTCATTAGAGATGATAGGAATGGTAAGACACTATATTAAAAAGAGCAAAGTTTGATCATCTCTATTCCAATCTTGCATTTTATAGTTCTTATGAATTAGGGAGTTCAGTACCTTCCCTGCTGTAATCAGCTGGAGGTGACACTGTCAAACCACTCCATAGGTTTAAATAAAATCTTCAACAGATACAACTAACCTTCAACTCAGCTTTGCTGTGAACTTATCCAGTTCCTCCCACAAGGAACTCATTAGCTTCCATAAAGTAAACTGGAACATATTTCTTCCTCCTTTGCCCCTTCTGCTTCCAAATACAGTAGTTCTGATCCTCTAGGTAGGTTTTGTCAACTGAAGCATCACAGCGGGTAAATAAATTTTCCAGACAATGTGAAGTGATCTTTTAAGCATCATCAGTAGCCTCTTTAATAATTTTGATTTAGGTGTTGGTGTGAAAATCTTGATGCCATGTGGTCCACACTGCTTTTCTTGCCCAGTTTTATCTAACTGTGAGCTGGCTGGTAATGATGGTGATACTAAAGAAAGGATACATTTCAACAGAGTTCAGAAAATGTTGGATGGTGTAATTTAATCTCCTTTGTCAGCCTCCTTCTTTTTGTCTTTTCTCATCAGACAAATCTATAATGTCTTGTTACACAGCTCTGATCCTGGCTTCACAGTTTTGAAGATAAACTAGTCCCTCTTCCTGGTCCAGTTCCAGGGATTTCTGATGAGAAATCAAATCTTTCAGAATCTTAACTCCAAAAATAAATTGAGTTGGAATTCAGCAATCTGATTTTAAATTGACATGATCACTCATGTTGTATAAATTTTAAAGCATGTTTGCCCTGCTTCATTTCACTAAAAAGATGTTTCTCTCCCAAATCTCTGTATTTACTTCCCCATCTCCTTGCCCTAGCAGGTAATATCCATTCACTTTCCCAAGTGCTCAAGGGAAGCAATCTAATTTTATGAGGTGTCTTAAAGGACAGGTAGCAAATACTTAAATACTTGCTTGCATTTGAAGTTTCTATGATTCTCTTTCAGTATGAAATCAGTTCTATTGACTTTTCATAAGCCACTTGTTAAATATTTGGTCCTACTAGGGATCCTTTAATAAACACAGAAAATACCTATTAAGATCAGTGTTACAGGACAATGGGTCAATCGTTATGAAGAAATAAATGTAAAAGACGTGTTTGAATAAGAAATGTTATTAACTGAAATTTGAATTTTTATTCAATAAGAAAGAGAGAAATGAGATACTCTTGCAGTATCACTGAGAGAGACTAGGGCTGGTCTCCTGAAGAAAATGCTTACTTACCATTTGGTTTGAAGAGAGACTTTGTAGATTTTGTTAATCTCAGTGAAAGGCAGAGTTACCAGCTCTGGAAGGCAAAGGTACCCAACTTCCATTTGCCTCATAGAAAACTTCTGCATTTGTTTGTAAGCAATCTGGAAGTAATTTGAGGATGAAAATAATGAGTATTCTCATGAAAAAGTCTGTCTTAATGTTGCTTTTTTTCACTGTCACATTTAGGAAATGTGTTCTAGATTTATCAAGATAGGTATTTTGATAGGTAAGAATGGGAATGGCATGTAGGAGGAAAACATCATTTGGTTGTTGTTCTTGGAGCAGGGTAAAAAGTGAGACTTTTCTGAGGCTTTGGGAAATAAGTTTTCAGTACATGAAATGTTTTGACTTTTAACTAAAAGGTTGAGTTCTACAGTGCCACCATCTTTTAAAGATTAAATCCTCATGGAATACAATATCCATTGTTCATACTTTTTGAATGACTTGGAATCATGTGTTAACATGATGAAACCAGATGGGATGTTCAAACACTAAACTCCATTCAGTGCTAGCCAGATGTCTTTCCTGGAGGACAGGGGAGGGATCCTCCAAATAGCAATTGCAGAAAAGATATTAACTGTCAAATGTTGAGCAATTTATTCAAGTGACAAATATGCTCTACAAGTTATTCTGTAATTGTTTATCTGCACTTAGGTAAACTTGATCTGATCTCAGCTCCTGGCTTCAGATGTGGACGTATCATCTGATCCAAAAATGTTTAATTTTCTTCCCCAACCTAAACAAGTAAGTAGTAGTAAAATTAACTTGGCAAGTACACTGGGATATACAGGGTTTGCTTTTGTGGCTCAACTAGCATCTTACAAAAAAAAAAAAAAAAAAAAAAGAGGGCAGTAGAGAAAAAAGTAGGTAAGTCAAAAGCAAGCTGCAGAATGTAGCACTAAATTGAAAAAAAATGTTTTCCAAATGGTTAACAGTACTCAGGTTGTATCTCTAAATTAGATTAACAAATGTTTCTATAACGAGACAGCTATATGCATAGTTATGTTTGCAGAAAATGCATGGCTATCTTCTTGTGTCTTAAGAAACAAACCAAAACAAAACCTCTTCAGTTATGCTACCTTTGACCCTTACACAAATTCCACTACAGTGGGCTTGCAGCACTGCAGTACTGTGGAGAGACTGTAAATATGTTTAGACAGCTGGTATAGTCTGAGGCCTTCTTAAGGAAATGGAAAACAATATAGAAGGTCTTCATTCAGAAATATTCTGATATATTGAAGAATAGCCAACATCTCTTAATTCAGAATGCCTTTTCCAGTAAATCTTATTGCTTGTCATGAAATAAATTCTGAATTTTTCAAACAGAACAATTGAGAAGTAGGTCTCTCCCACGTTTCTCTTTCATGCTATGTTAACCTCACTTATTTTACATTTGTGCAGTAGAAGAAATGCCAGCCAAGTTAAGTTTCTAAATTTAAAAATACTGGATGACAAATCTTTGGCAAGGAGGGATGCACAATTCTAGTCTTTGTTATGCTTGCCACCTCCTGTTGTAGAGAGCTAAGGAAAAAAAGGAGCAGGAAGCTCATTAAGATCTTGTAGCCAAAGGCCACAACCCCCTCTCCCGTAAAAATCTCAAATTTTCTTGCCTGTCTGCACTCACTTTGCAATGTCCGAAACATGCGGTGAATCCTGAGGGCATCAGGCAGGAAATTATTGCTGTCTGTGCTGTGTAAATCCCAAAGAAGGGAAGAAAAGGACGGGACACAGGTACTGACTGCATAGTGCATTATCAGCAGAGAGGCGTTAGAGGAGAACTAGGTCTTAATACAATAAAAAGTTTGTGAATTCAGCCCAATCCCTCTGGTGATTTCAATGGCCTTGATGGTTTCATAATACGCGTATACAAGGCATCAGCCTCTTTCCATCAGGGGTGTGTTGGAAACACGCAATGGAGTCCTAACCCATTGAAGCCTGCTGGGATGATGCTAAATGTGATCCCCTGTGCTAGCTGCCACTAAAAGACCTGTACAGGTACAGGGGTGTTGCTGTCTCCCTTGGGGAACTAATTCAAAGAGTAATTAATGAACTTGATGCACATTCAGTGTTAGTCCCTGTTTTGTTTCCCCTATTTCTTTCTTAAAGCTCAGGAATTTTTGTATTGTACAAATTTAAACTGGTCTTTCAGCAGAAAACTTCAGAATTTCTATTTGAAAAGGACATGAACTTTATCAGATTTTTAAGTAAGTCAGGTTTCACCTCCTTCATTAATGTGACCAATAGATATAAATTTTTTTATGGAAAAAAAATCTTGGTTAAGCTACCCAAATTTTGCCACTGAGTCTGAAAAATTCAACTAGAATACTGGTACTGACAGAGTAGTCATGATGAATGATTCTCCAAATGAATGAAAATGGAGATTTGAACTCCTAATCTTTCCTGTGTCAATTTAATAAATATGTGTCTGTATCTTTGAAAATGACCTGCCCCACAAAAAGGTACTATTTTACTTACACTTATGTTTTTAAGTAAAATTTTAAGGTCATCCTATCTAGAGTCACTTTTCGTATTTACAGGCACCAGTTCCAATTCTTACATCTTTACATTTTGCGCAGTCTCTGCAGAGGAATACAGTGATTCAGGTCAGAGTGGTTTAAAGAAGCAGGTTGGATGGAGGTAGGAGAGATGAGCAAGAAGCAGCTCACCAGAGAATGGATTTCAGAAGGGAAATCTGTCTCTAGTTTTAGAATTTTGTGAACTGATGCTCTGGTGCACACCTGAGCTCTGATCCTGACAACACACAGGATCTAGAAGGAAGGATTTATACTCTTCCATGTCTATGATATGTTAGGAAGTCATTTACTGGAAGAAAACATTTAAGTGCTATGCAAGACCAAAGTTGTATAAGAATTACAGAAGGAGACATCTGGGTTTTTTTTTTTGTTATGGCTTGTTTCAACTGACATGGAAAAAGAAATTTAAAACCAAGCACAGTTCAAAGACGATTTGTTTTAATTTCCTTCCTTCAGGTAAAACGTGCAGTGAATGCATTAGGAATGATTGTAAGTTAGAGGATGAGGAAAATATGTATTCACAGAAAAGGCAGATTCAATGGACAATTTCCTGTATTTTAGGTGCACTTGTGTGTAGGAGAGGCTGATAATTCATGAGGGTAAATGAATCAAGACGCAAGAATAGTGTCCTGCTTCTACCATGTTATTTTTTTCTGCAGATTTGGTGCAGTGTGTAATAATTGTAACAAATCAGTTTAGAATTCACAGAGAGAAGCTTTATAGGAGTCTTCTCTAAAACACAAGAATTTGATGTTCCAAAATAATGGAAGACTAAATGAATTTATATTTTTGGTTATCTCTTTTTTCTCTACTTAAATTAGAAGCTTGGCTAATTTAAGTTTTATTAAATTTCATACTAGCACATCATTGTAGGATCAGTCATTTACAAACATGACAAGAACTTCATCTCAGATTGCAGTCCTGAAAAAGATTCACAGTAGCCGCCTGAAGCAAGACAAATGAAACCACTTTTTCCAGACAAAGGATTCTGGAGTTCTGTAAATACCCAAATGGCTGCTTCCACTGATTCACAGCAACCTCAAACGTGATGATCTTTGAGATAGTAGGAGAAAACAGTGCGAAAAATTCTGTTTATTTCAAACCCAACTCTTCCGTGCTGTTTCCTTCACTGAACCAATGTCTGTTTTCAGTCTACAGAGGTAGTTGAATTCTCAGCTGTGCAAAAAATACGATTATGACAAGTACACTTGACCTTCAGTGAAATTAAGGAGAGTACCACCTGCATTAAATATGTCTTGTAAACATTGTCAGGAGCAAAGGGATACAGTCTGGATAGAAATCAAATCCAGTTTCATAGCTTACTACAATAATATCCTTTCAGGTTGCTTTAAAGCTTTGACTTCTAATTGTACACTATGCTTAAACAAGGAGTGTTGATGAGTTGTTAGCAGCTGCAACATGAACAGGAACACTCTTTGTGCTGAGATAAAACTGCCTAGCTCTAGAAATAGTCTGTCATGCAATAAACAACTTTTCATTTTTTTTTTCTTGATTCTCTTGTAGTCCAAATGTTACAAATTAAATCAAAGAACATAAGAAAACTGTTTCAGGGCACTTCCCAGAATATTTTGATCCCTTGACCTGTGCCTACTCCTAGAATAAGCTAGTATAGTAATATTGATGAAGTAAAAAGCATTTTTGTTTTGTTTTAAAGAAAAAACTCTTCAAAACCAAACCTTTTAAAACTAGATGATGAAGATGGCCTGAATTAATTTACATATCGATGTCACAGGGAAAACACTAAATATTCTTTTGGAAAGACAGTATACTGCAGGCTGTTTGTCACATCTGAAAGACAAGCCAGTAAAATAAATATTTGAGTCCAATCCAAACACATTTCTCATGGAAGTTCCCTAAATGCAAACTCTCATCAGACCTCTTTTTATGTAAGTCTCACCCTGGAGTAATGCTGCACCTAGAAGAGGTGTTATGCTGGGTTATTTTGGCTAGACATTCTGTATAGCAAGCTTCTCCATAAAGACTACCTGGCGCTATTCACATCTTTTAAACCCGTCCTTTTCCTCCTTTTTTTTTTTTTTTCTTTTCCCTTCAGCTTAATGAATATTTTGCAGCATAGCTCAGAGAGGAAGGAATGTAGGGGGAAGTCAGTTATTTAAAGCTTTTCAATGTCAGAATCATAATTTCTAAATTTTTTTTAGCTGGTATAGATCACAAAGTGCATGAAACGTACTGGACAGTCTTGTATTTCCAGTAAGCTTTATATACTGCAGTTGTACAGAGTGCATTTTAGTACATGGTATCATAAGGCGGAAAACTTATGGATCTTAAATGCCAGGTCCCCATCTGAAGATGCAGTCAGTCTTGTGGCGTAATACGAATAGGGAAAATGGGTTCCTTGCCCACAGTGTCAGGAAATGCCAGTGGTAGGCTTTTTGGAAAAAAAAACCCATGAAATCTGTAATGATCTGGAAGATGATGGCACCCAGTTTATTCTTTCTCCCCAGCCAAGTCAAATTGCGAGCCCTCAGAAATCTTAGCAACCATCTACCAAATACAAGGCACAGATGAATAAACGTTACGTATGCGTGTGCCATCTTTTATGTTATCTGCATCACTGACAACTGTAGAATTTGTAGCAACTCATATTAAATATAAATTTTACTACAGTCCTTATTTCTGTAAATCAAAATTCAAATTACACAGACCTTATGTAGTTTATCTCTTTCTATTGTTAGTCTGTAAAACTGTTGTGTTTTTCTTTAAAATTTATATCAGTCCCAAAATAATTAATAACTGTACAAAAAAATCAATTTATTTCTGAAGAAAATCAGCTGAAATGCCTTGGCTGTTTCGTAGCAGTGGGTTCTGGTTTTCTCTCCCATTTCCATAGCAAAGAGAATTAATTTAAGAGAGATCAATAGCGTTGCCAGCATACATTGCATACTCCTGTTATAACTCACAGTGCTGGGGAGTATGCAATGTGAGTTTAAACTTAACCTTGTATAGAATTATGCAAATAGCATACCCTTCCAAAAAAGCTTTTGTTTTTATTAATTTGACTTAGTAATCACTAAAAAGGGTAAATGTGTAAAACAAATGATTGTGTCTACTTAGGATAAAAAAAAAAATGCGCTAAGCCTTGATATTGGGTGTGTGTAAAGGATGTTGTTGTGTAAAACGCTCTGTGCACTTTGCAGCCTGTGAAACCTGCACTAATTTCCAATAATGTTAAAGCACTTGCAAAAAAATGTTGCACCTGGAGCAGGGAGGAGTGAAGAGGGCAAAGGTCAGCATTAGGCATTAAGACACTGACTAAACAGACTTTACACTCGGTGAAAAGTCCAGACAACCCCTGCAGTGTCATCTTACAACTCTGGTTTTCTTCTTTTCAGGACATAGTAATCCATAAATACACTCAAGTCACCAGCAGCTTATCTCTTCCCCCCCCCTCTCCCCCCTTCTCCTCCTTTTTAACTCTCCTTTCATTTTTAATTCTTACATAAAGATCTGAAATTTTAACCCTTTCTATGTCTTTTAATCAGCCTTGGGAACTGCTTTTCTTCACTACTGTCATTCACTAGACTTCTCATGTTTTTAAATCCTAATTTTTGCAAATTATTCTCTTGGAAAAGTGATTTCAAATGAACAAAAAATAGTGCTTGTAAACAGTAGCACAAACTCAGTTTACGGGTAACACATTTTGGGAAATGATCAGATTTTTTATTTCTAAAAAGAAGGCAATTATCAAACTCTGAAAGCAACTTAAATGCATCCTTTTTTCTGAAGCTTCTTAGACAAAGACTTTATATAAAATATTTCATGGGATATAGTATAAAACTTGTTCTTATAACTTCTTCTGAGCTTATTTGTTTGGATAGAAAAAAACAGTTTCAACTGGGATGCTGCAAGAAAATGATCATCTTGTTTGCCATTGTTGTTTTTTTTAATCAAACAAACAAAAACCCCTCGTCCATTCTTTCTCTAAACTGGAAGAATGTAGAGGTAAAACACAAAGAGGTGTTTGTACTTTTATCATACAACTAAGTCTTTCAGTTTTCCATCTACTATGCTTACTAGCTGAAATCATGAGACCAAACTGATTTTAATCATTTTATCTGATCCCATTATCCACATCCCATGGATTAAGAGACTGGATAGACTCCTAATATAGTCTGGAGACTTGACAGTAAAAATGGGCTGGCTGCATGTAATCATGCACATTTTGCTGACTTCCTCTCCTTGTTCAGAGCAGTGCACGAGGTCGGACTGCCATGCAGGATATTTCCTTCTTACTCACTTCTCCCTACCCCAATACTTCTGTAAACCTGCTGAGGCGACCTGCAGATCTGCCACTTTGCCTTTTTCTTAATTAATTTTTACAATTCCTGAACAGCACTGGCACAAGATAGCTGAAAGTCTGAGTATTTGTTTCATACTGTGCATGAATATTGATTAATAGAAACATGGCACAGAAAATGATATTTTTTTTTTTCCACACAAAGATCCCCTCATATTTGCTCATGGAAGGAAAACAGTTTCCGACTGTATGTGTGTGACACCGTCATTTCAGTTAGTCACAAAATGGCAGTCTGAAAAAATCTTCTGTGAACTCTCATGATCATCTTCAGGCCCACTGATTTCTGTTCCTGCGCAGTGATTTGTAGATTTGCTCCCCAAGGGTTTCTAACTTGGTCTGTTCAATGGTGGGAATCAAAGAATCATCAATAAAAACAGAAAGGTGAAACTGGGAGCACAATTTAATGACCGTCTGGTGAAGAGGGCAGAACCCAGCAAAGGTATTTACTTCTCGTGGCAAAGGGTTCTGTAGAAAATTAAAGACCTATTTCAGCATGATGCTTTAAGCGCGTGCTGAACTTTGAGCATGGAAGTGGTTTGATGGATCGCCTTCAGGCTTTAAAAGCAAGAATACGCTCAACACGTATTCTATTACAAGATCAGAGACTTGGTGCACCAATACTGGGGATGGTAAATGTCTAGGGCTCAGGTTTGGTACTCCTGGTCACGCAGTGCAGCATGTTAGCCTGCAGTTAGTCTCACTGGTACCATGGGACAGTCTGTTAAATAAGCCAGTACTTTACAGGGGTCAGCGTTTTAGACCCAGGCCTTGTATGACAGCACATTATATTGAATATAGAGCATCATTACAGATGGAGTAGCATCTTCCATTTATCCTACATTTTGATGTTTTGTTGCATGTTAGCAAAAAAATAAAAAGAGGATGTTCAGATGTTCAAGTACATGAAAAAATTGAGAAAATTAATCTAGAACTGAGTTACATGAATCTCTTGAGAAACAGGATTTATACCTTGCCTAGTTACAGAAATACCACACCAAAAATGACCTGATTTAATAATGACAACAACAACAAAGACAATTGTTCTGTCTGGAATTTTATATTATTTTCAAGCATCTGAGGTGTCTCCAGTACCCTTTGCTGTGGTATCTCAATGCCGACCTCGCAATAATAATCACAAATTCAAAATTTGAATTCTACTAATATGACGTAGACGAGAAGCCAGACAGTTAAATGATTTGCCCAAGGCTGCAAAGCATCTTGCTGAAGTGCTGAAACCAGACCTTTTACCATGTCTGCCTGGCCAGTCCCAAAGTCTGTGCTTTGTTTTATGTTCTCAGGCATGTCTCTTCACGCACATGTTACTTGGACTGCATGCTTGACATATAGCAAAGGCTATGCTGCCCACTGCATTTTCTCCTGGATTGTTTTTCACCTTACATTTGAAAAGCAATTGGGGTTTTGATGAAAACCTGATTCAACTGAAGAAAAGAAGGATATCTTATTGAAACCGCTTGCATAATTATTTTTCAGAAATTATTTTCCAGGGCTGTTTGATCGTTTCTTGATTCAAGTTTATAGTGATAATCTGAAACCATCAACTACTCAAATGTAATGTTCAACTAAACCATGAATAGTAGAGGGAATTTGTACAAAATAGTACAGGAATAATAAATCTGTTGCTTATTTATTTCCTTGTGTAAAAAACAAAACAAACAAAACCCCCAAAACAAACCAAAAAACCCAGACTTGTTCTATATTGATTTCATTTTCTTCTAATGGATTCATTTTATCCACTTATCATATCCATGGGCTAAGTAGACATATGGGTAGGACCTTGTGCACCTTTTGCGTACTGATTAAATCTCGATAAATATTGTTATATTACTCCACAAGATATCTCACTAAATTCAAATGAAAGAGTCAGTAAGAGTGTAATGATGTAATCTGTGTGCGTATTTCTGTAGGTAATGTTTGTGTGCGATATGTACAGTATTTACAGTCTGTACTTTGCATGTAGATCACACAGACACAAGTGAGACCGTGATCACCAAACCCACACAGTGTGGGTGGGGTGTATGTGTGTTAAGTCTATGTAGGCAAATTAATAGTGATTGAAGACTACAGCTGTTTTAAGGATGAACATTTTGGAGAGCAGTAAAATATATTTTTCTGACATTTTTAATTTAATTTTTTTAATTTGAGAAGGGCCATATCTTTCACTTTCTGACTTAATTAGAAAAGGCAAAGCAGTTCATGCTTTAATTCACCCACACCTTTCCTTTTTTTTTGGTTCACCCTTTGCTTGAGGGTTTTTATTTCTTAAATATTTGGCAATGAAATGATGCTGAGTACCTGTTTGTCTGGTGTGTGATAGACATACGAATGCCTTGTTACACATTTCTAAAAGAGGAACTTGCAATGATTTTTTTCCCTGAACGCGTCTGGATTTGCTGCTGTACAAATAACATAAATTAAATATTCTTAATTATTTTAACTCATGCTAGAAAAGATTCAGGACAAAGGGGAGATTGATGCAGTGTGCCTTACAATGGCCCTACTGATTTCTCTACTGGCCCTTCCTCTGCACATGGTCAATTAGAATTGAAAATCCTGTGCTGATTTCATTCGCTGGAATTTTTAAGCAGGTCAGGAAGAAAGATGTTATTGAAAGGAAAAGTCTCATCTAAATAAGAAAAGAACACGTGGCCATCTGGTCTAACTGTACCATGCCGAAAGTCATTTTGGCTTAGCCGTAGTTTGGTCTTTGCAACAGTTTGACAAAATATCAAACAGAAATCTGTTTACATTAAAACACTCTGTGCTTTTTATCTATAAAAATGCGATGCGTGGTTCTCTTCCTATCTGTAATGCCTGAGCTCATTTGACCCCACTACCTTATTGAGACTGCCTATGTTTCTGGTAGGCTCTCAAGTTACTTCTGCTGTGTAAAGGTAGAAGTGAAACAACCAATCTTTTGAAAGTTTTGGATGTAATCCTGAGCACTTTATTCTTATGACTAAAATTTGCACTTCTGCTTGAACTAGGAAAGGCTCAAACTAGCAGATGCAACAGAGGGAGCATGGGGGGAAGAAGCGACAGGAAATTAAAAAAAAAAAAAAGAGGACTTGAAGTTTGTGCGAGTAGCACCATGGAGTTTGCACAACCAGTTGGAGGCCATAGGCTGAGAGATGAGCTGTAGTAGACATCAAATTTTTAAGGAATGGAGTCATAAATATGCATGAGCTTCCATGATTGCCTTGTTTCAACATCAACTATTTAAAAGTTTAAAGAAGTCAGCAAAAAAACACAGGTTAGAATTTTTCACATTTAGGTAAAAAGCTAAACCACATAGCTCCAGATCCCAGGTGCCTGGACAACAGCAGCTGGAGGATAGTGCCATATTTGCAAAAATGCTGGGCATTTGTGTCTCCTACTTTAGTCAGAGATGCTTAACACCCAGCATTCACAAAAACCGAGACCTTACTGGGAGAAGGAGAAAGTATTGAACTAAACATGGAGGCAATGGCCCTGTATTCATATGCTCAGGTTTAATGCTTAACTCTCATGTGATTAGTCATTACTTTCGCATTGGCAAACAATACGTAAATTACTGGTTGAAATATCCCTTCTAATACAAGGTAGTGTGTAAATCACTTCTGAAGTTTAGACGAGTTGATTTGCATGGGATTTTAGACTTTAGGTAATTGGTAAAAATATGATTGCTTATTGTCGTGACCTTAAGAAAATTAAAAGTCAGCACTTCAAAATGTAGCTGCAGGCATTATTTGGAAATATATTTGTGTAAAAAAAGTGACTAATTTTATTTTTCAAGCATAATATGCCAGGAGAAGTAGAAAGGAAACTAGCACTCAATACTTGTGAAATTGTGTATATACATATACACATAACTTACAAGTATATACTTCTCATATGACCATCATGTTGAGTTGGCTTGTGTATTTCATATAAGTATACAAAATGTTCTTTTAGGGAAGTATTAAATCCCTTGGTTAAAAAAAAAAAAAAAGGAATACAAATTTGACCACAGCTCTCAATTCATTCTCTTCATTTCTCTGAAATCTCTTTTCTAGAATCTTTGCCTTGCCTATGGATATTGTTGCCACTATGTGCAACCTTTTGTTTGTATGTGCCTGCTGCTATTTGGAAAGGAAGACTAAATTTATGAGATACCTATTCTGGGTTCCTTTTTAAATAGTGTTTATTGGCAATGTTAAAGAAAAAAGCTAAAAAAAAAAATCCTCTCTTTCTACTAAGATACCTGTTAGTGTGACTAAAATATAGTTTAAGCCTTTTCAGAGAGTAAATTAAAAGCAGTGTAGATGTGTGTCTGTGCATGTGTGTGTGAAACATTTAAAGTCTTTTTCACACAAAGTCCACATTGAAAAGCAAAAACGAATCACCATTTGTATCATAACCAGAAGACAATGTAATCCCAAAGAACTTTTAACAAATAAGTCCGCACAGCATACATGTAAAAATTAAATAGAGTAAATGCTTTGAATCTCCCTTTTCCCTAGATGTCTCTTCTAACCCCACCCATAGCCACACCAAACGGAGAGCAACTATTTTGGGGAGTACTGCATTCCCAAGACCAACTTTCTGGCACGATGACACCGGGCCAGTCGGCGTTCCCTGGGCTGTGGCAGCAGGAAGGCCGGGGGTTGCAAGGCCAGCTAACTAAAATAGTCCCTTGCCACGCTCCCCCTTCTTTGGTTTGAAGACAACCTACTCACAAAGCATTTTGCTACCTCCTTGTTTAAAACGGCCAGAAAAATGTCTAGATCCTGCTAATCTCTCTGAACCCAAAAATATGTTCAAGTATTTCAGTTTGACTGCCTTTCAGATATATAGGCTTCTGTACACCAGCTATTTGCCTTCATGTAGTATATTGTATGTAAAATCTTACATCGTATTTGAGCCCTACACAGCAATTACAGAAGTGATGCGTGAACTTAACGTAAAATAGTGCATTGACTGTAAAGCTAGACTAGAAACCACGGTAAAAAGGGAAAAAGTGGATGCCTCTAGTTACACCATGTTGGAAAGCGTGTGCACGTATGCACGTTTTTTACAATAACGTGTGTTTATCTTTTCAAAGTTTCTTATTTTGTATTTTTTGCAAATCACAATGAAGTTGAAACTGAGCCTGGCCGACATAAGGAGGAAAGGCTCGTGTTTGGCTTTAATCTCTCTGCAGCACAGTTCAGACTTCTGTCTGATCTGCACATAGCAGAGCAAGGGGCTTGCCGTGCATTGCGTGCAGGCTCCTTGATTGTGGAGGGGGAAAAAAAAAATCTGGCTGGAATCCAGACAGGCGAGCGCGGCGCTCTGTTGATCATTATGTCTAGCCTTCAGGTGTCTCAGCTCACAGTGGGCGGCGGTTGGGGGAGGGGGAGATAACAGGAGGGCAGACAAAGAATAAAATGGTATATTTAAAAAAAATATATGTAAAAAAAATTCCTGTCAAATTCTTTTTTAAAAAATGCTTCTTTTAACGTTCCTTTCCCTGCAGTGGGAGCTAGCAAACATCTGTCCAGGAAGATTTATTTAAGCCATAATTAGTAGCGTCTGGAGTCTTTCAACAATTTCTCCTTATTGCACTTAATTTTTTTTTTTAAAGAAGTCTGCTCATCTTTCACTTAGAAACTGTTTTCACTTCATGCTTTATTAGAGATCCAGCCCAGCCAGGACCGAGTCAGATTTCTATTGTCTTTGCTTTTTCCTTTCTGATCGTAGTTTTCAGAATCTAACTTTTGGTAGGGGAGTGGGGGGTGGGAAGGAGTGTGCAGGCGGGGGGAGAAAGATCTTACTAAAGGTCTTATGAACATGTGGAGGGGAAAAAAAAGAACAAAAATACAAATTCGTGCTTCTTATTACATAGTTATCCATTTGGGTTCTATTTCTTTTCTGGAGAAGAAAAAAAAAAAAAAAAAGCTCTGCTTTGTCTGTTGCTTCTGTTTGAGAACTCTCATAAATCTTCCCCAGAAAGCAACTCAGGCTTAAGGAGATCTGGCCAGCAAAGCTCTGGGAAGCAATTGCAATGTCTCTTGCTATGGATATTCTCTTCTTTCTGCCCCCTTCATCCCCACTGCCTCCTCCACCCTGACCTTCTGATGTTATGCTGTGAAGAGCCCCACGCCCTTTCCCACCCCACCAGGAATCCGAGTGAATGCAAGCTGCAACCTAGAGGTAGTTAAAGCTGCTTATCAAAAAGCCACTCCTTGTGCTGAGTGAGTCCAGATATTACACTAGTTGTGTTTTTTCAGTCCAGCCATAACCCTTCTCTAACACTCCCCTCGTCTGCTCGCCTCTCCCCCTCCCCCCGTGGAAGGGGTGGGATGGGAACCTTGCTCGACTTCATTGTTCCGAATGTAAGAGCTGTTTGCCCCAAAGTGTCTTCTCTGTCTTTCATAGCTAATTATAATAACTGTCAGATGTCTGGAAAGTCTGGGCTGCCCTTGCTGGCAGAGTTAAAGTTTGCCTTTATTTTTTTCCCCTTGGGGACAGATCAGGCCTGATTAGACACAGAGTACAAATAAAAGTGAACAACATACATGTGTAGGGCTTTTTGTCTTTGTTTTTCTTTATGAACAAAGCAGCATGTCAGGAAGCAGTGTGGCATGCAGCATGCATGCAGGCTCTGCCCTGGAGGATAACTCCCCCTTTTTTTTTTCTTTTCTTTTTTTTTTTTTTTTATTTTATTGAAGAGTGTAAGAAATATTTCTGAATTTGAATAACACTTTAGATGCTTTTTTGAAAAGTAACCATCGATTGGGTACATGTAGCATTTTGGCAATTTTAAGAAATTTGCTTTTCTGGGTGAAAATATAAAACAAATAGAACGCGTACTCACAGTTTTGTTGTGCTGTGCAGGTCTCTGTCTCCTTCTGAAGAGAAAAGGAGGGTCGGAGGATGTCACGCATGCAGAATCCCAGTTTAATTCAGGAGAAGTGTACAAATGTGCTTCCCGAAGTCGCCTGAAAGTCAGCCACTTGTGCTCAGACATCCCATTGCTGCTCTGCACGCTATACTATCTGCAGTTCTGAATTGAACTAAATACTGCCCATGTGAAAGACAGGGGAAACACAGTCATGTGGGACACACAAATCCACTCTATTGGCTCCGAAGGCACAACTTCAGCATTCTTGCATTTCCACCATTGGTTAACAGTTCAAGCTGAAAGAGTCTAGGTCCTCCTTGAGAGTCCGTTTTCCCTTTATGTGTGGAAGAATGACTGTAGGATTGTACAGTGACAGGATTAGTTAAGAAAGGGACTGAAGTCATCCCTTTGACTAAAGCTGGTGGGTGGGGATTGGAAGCTGTGCTTTTCTCAAGTCGACGTTTTTCCTTTTTCTGCCTGCGTTCTGGGTGTCAGGAAATGCTCGCAGTTAACTTAGGCAGCACAGAGAAACTGAAGTGAGCTTCCTCAGGTTCAGGGATAGAGACTTGACTTTTGGAATAACACAGCGCTACAGATCATACAATTATTTTTACAGGAATAGCTCTATTCTGGCTGGCTAAAGTATGGTTATTTTATCCTTTCTAGATTTTTTTTTTTTTTTTTAAGCCCAGAAAGGGCTATATCAGGATCATCTGACTTGAACTTTTGCATCATGTAAGCC
Organism: Pterocles gutturalis; assembly: GCF_000699245.1. Classification (NCBI taxonomy): domain Eukaryota; kingdom Metazoa; phylum Chordata; class Aves; order Pterocliformes; family Pteroclidae; genus Pterocles; species Pterocles gutturalis. The sequence continues at coordinate 22,140 of NW_010104369.1, read as the reverse complement.
AGACAAATGAATTCAGTGGTTCCAAAGCCTGGACTAATAATTGAAGTGACAACAGAAAATACATTTTACAGAACTGTTGGACCTCTGGGGAATATTATGACGTGGTCATAACAATAATTTGAAAGAAGCAACAGATTTCATAAAATCTATAATTGCTGATTTTGGTAATTTTGAAAAGAATTAAAATATAAAGATTAAATAGGAGGGAACAAGATTGCCTGTTCCCTATTTTGGTGTTCTGTCATTTGCAGGATTTAGTTATGCCAGCTTGAGGGGTAATTTGAAACGGTACTCAGTCATGTGTGACATACTTCTCCAATTAACCCTTATTAAAAAGACCTTTCTCAAATCCCACATGTACGTTTTCCTAGAACCACAGAAAGTAGAGGTATGACATTTGTCAGGGTTTGTGTCCCCCCTCCTCTCTGGACAGGTTTCTTTCCTCTTGTATGTTTCCAGGGCTTTGCCTAGTGTACCTCTAAATACCCTGAATGTGAGGCTCCTCTTGAACTTAGGGTCTAATTTAGCAGTTGAAGGGCTAAACTATACTTGGAAATTTACCAGAATAATTATTCTGGAATAGTAATTCGTTATATGCCTGTGGTGTACACAAGGCCCAGCACAGACAGACTGCACCGCTGGCGTTTGTACATGCAAGCTCCTATTCAGCAGCTTATGGCTGGCCCTGGGTGTCAGGACATCTTTTTGTTTCTACCGGTCAAGCTTGTTCAGACCACCTTAAAACAATGCTTCTTCCTCTTTCGAGTTCACTCTCTTAAGCTATTTATAGACTTTTATCATCACCCCGCTGACCACCCTTTGTCATCACTTTAGCTGAACGCTATATTCCAGGTGTAGCTGTGTGAGATATAGCAACCTTCCTCCGCAGCTTGTGACCTGGTATCGCTGCAGCAAATCGATATGTGTTTGCTCAATATATGAGCAGGAAAAAATATGTATTTTAAAAACGTACTTACGTCACAAAGAAGATGACTACACTATATGTTGGACTCTGAGCCAAGGAGGCGCCCTTGTAAGGCCTTCTTTGCTTGTAAGCGCTAAGAAGATGCATTTATTTTTCTTTAGCAGGCTCACTTAAAAATAATATTTAGTAATAATATGTAAAAGACATGGTTTTGTTTTTGTTGTTGTTTGGTTTTTTAATCTTCATGAAGAAAGGTAATTGTCTGGTTTGGATAAAAAAAGGCAACAGCAGTAGCATCAAAACTTTCTCTCTTCCCTCCAAAAATGTTTTCAGCTCTACTGGGCTTTCCACATCTGGATTCCAGAACACTGCGGGGAGAGAACTGAAAACCCTGGGAGACATTTTCTTTTTTTCACAGCGCTGGTGGTCTTCATAATTTTCGTTACTTTTTTTGTTGTTGTTTAATTCAATTAAAGTGGGAAGAAATACTAGTAAAAGAAACCTTACTCCAGAGAGCAGTAAACTGTTTGGTTTTAAGACCAGTACATGGTCTTCTCTTAAATACATCTTTTTCATGAATGTCATTTTCTGATTTTAAAATGCTGAAAATCTATTTAAAGAGAGGGAATAAACATCTGAATTCATTTAGTATTGTTTAGCTCTTTCCTCAAACAAATTATGAATGAATTTCAGGAAAACTTAGGGAATCTGGAGCAATGATTATTTACCTATACTTCTTGAGCCCTGAATCAAAGACTTAGGTGGTACAAGCAGATATTTTTGTGACTCACAGTATTTCAGAGATGAAATTAATACTTAGCATCACTATTGTCTGCAGAGAGAGAATTAAGTGCATCTTTACACATATTAACGTATTTCAATGGACATCTTATTTTCCCTATCATCCCCATTGAAAAGAAACCAAAATGAAGACTTTGGCTACATCATGTTCACTCTCCTTGAATAATAAACTGCTTCTTTCTCTGTTATTGGTTACTAGAGAATAATTCATAACTGTAAGAGACAAAAAAATAGATGATCATAAAATTACCGCAGTGTGGAAAATACTGTCATTGTGATGATGCTTAAGACATGAGACAAAATCTTGTTGTACAAACAGGGCTGTCAGAGTCTGGAAACCACACTGTTACTGCTACCTGGTCCTCTGTGACTCCATCCGTTGTCAGAATGGACTTCTATTTCTGGTTTTGGGTTAGAGTTTTCTGGATTTTGGGCTTTTAGGCCTTTTTTCCTGATCTAGCAAGGACTGGTAAAGACACGTAACTCCAGCCTAATAGAGGTCCTGTCCCCTGGCTAGGAACTCTCGGAAAGAAAAGAGACAACTGAAATGAGTTAGAAATGGTAGTCACTAAAATAGCTCTTCTTCATTCTTTGGAATTGTTAGAGAGCATATGGTGTGATGGGGGAAAAACGTAGGATGGCCTTGAGCCTCTCGTGTGCAGTGCATTCCCAAACAACTTTACAAATAGCTAGTGTAAATCTAAGCCCAATGACTATTTGGGAGGAGGAGGACATTTGCCCCTTGGCTTCTTTTTAGCAATGTGTGCTACATTTTAAAAGCTAAAAATCAAAGACATAAATTTATTTCAAAAATGCTTAGAATAAAGACACTTGCGCAGTTTGCGAGCTGATGTGTTGTATTATATAAATAGATACTTCTGAAAACATTTTAACTGTTTCCTTAGAAAAACAAATTCAGTTCTGTTGTGTGTATGATGCAGACTTCATATTGCCCAGCACATTTAAGCCTTTCCATTTCTCTTTCCGTGGAAAATAATTAACTTTACTGTATAGACTGTGTATTTGCTTGCAACTTTGCCAGAGAATTCTTGCTGTTCTATACACCTTTGCTTTTTATAATTCATCAGTAGGTGGTACCTGCTAAAGTTTAAATCTTGTATTAGTCACTGCTGGTAAAATCCCTCAATGTTGGTAAGGCATAAGAAAATAAGAAAGCGTTCAAAAAAAAAAAAAAAAAAACAAAACAAACAACAAAAAAAAACCAAAAACAAAACCAAAAAAAAACAAAACCAGAAGATACTGGAGAAGCTGGAAAAAGGCAGAGAAGCAAAGTCATTCAAAATCTTTGAGGACAGACACCCAAAAACCATTTCATGGAGAGGAATTACCAGAGACTGGAAACATGCACATCACTTGCAGTGTGTGCATATATTCTGGAAATGGTTTTATACCCCAGCCAAGAACAGCCCTAAGCTAACACAAGGAGTTTTTCAAAAGCATCGGGTACAGGAGGGCTGTGAAGGAAGGTTTGTTCTTGTCTCCTTGCACCAGGAGGGGTGAAACTTGCTGAAATGCTGTCTGAGCAAGTCATCTGTGCTGTACATGAACCAGCTGGTCAGGTTGCACTATCTACCATTTACAGAAAGAAAAATCACCAGCAAAGCTGTTAATATCGTAACTGATTTTATGGGGCTTTTGGGGGCTTGTGTTTTGGGGTTTTTGTGTATTTTTCCAACCCGAGTCTTTTCTCATGTCTCTGTCTCTTGTAGCTATTTCTGTAGATAAAGTGAATGAAGCCACTTCAGTAGGCAGACAGGAAGCTGGTAGCCCATTACTGGTGAAAATTAAAAGAACTTATTCCTGTTTTCTCTGCAGGCTTTCTTTCTGTTTAAAGTCAAGTTTGGTGGATAGTTTAGGTAATCTGGCTGCAATTTATCCACTACAAAAAATCCATGCATACTTTGAGATGCTAGTTGTTTCATATTTATAAACCTGATTTTGGTTACAGGACTGTTGTTGAGGAGTTCAGCTCTCATCAACATCTTATTCAAGTGAACTGATAACATCAGGAAAAAATAGAGGATTTTCAGCTAATATATTCAAAAAAATTTACAAGATTTATACAAGGGAAAATTAAAATAATCTGTTAGCAAAAGTATTTGTAGGAGAAAATTTCTAGATAAAACAGAACATTATGTAAACAGTGGGTTAGTAACTGCAATATTGTTCAGATGGAATTGAGTGATACAAATGTTTTACCACTTGGCTATATTTGGAATGCCATAGAGTTATGAAGTTCAGAAATATTTGATCAACAAAGCTAGAACCAACCAAGCTTTTAAGCTGATATACCTCAAGTTTAAAGTATATAAAATCCTTTGTAACCGTTAAGGTACCACTGAAATGAAAGATACTTGAACAATTTTTACACCACATCTGCATATTCCAGAAAGTCTAGTGATTTCTCTTAAATTATGCTTTTTTCTTTGTCCAGGCAATTTCCTCAATTTTTGTTGAATCCTCCCATTTTTATCCCTTTTCTTCATTTAGTTGTTCCCATAACTCCTTTCAGTATGAACAAATTATTTTTCCTAAAATACACAGGGGTGAAACTCAGCTGGCTCAATTCCCCTCCCCCACCCCAAAAACGAAGGACTTTGTAGGGGCTGCCTGACTTGGTGACCGTGAAAGGTCTTTTCCCTCAGACTATTCTTACAAAGTTACGTAGCTTTTTCTGGTTTCAGTTAAATTCTTTCACCCCCAATTAACCCATAATAATATATAAACATACATATTTTGTAAATTATCTCTCAAATTGCTATTTCTTATAGAAGCCTGCAACTGGCATTTTATATTCTGATTTCCTTCTGCTGTAAGACATTCTGTTGGTTTCAAAATCTGAAACACATCAAAATTTTGTGCAATCCAGTATTTTGTGAAAAATTATAGTATTCATCAGTTCACACTTCAAATGTAGAAGTCTTTTGATATAAAAGTTGTGTGGTCTCATTTTGAAATTTTTTATTGACTGTGTCATTCCCTGGGATAAAGAATCTCTTTGCAGAGGAAAGATGAATGTTTAAGTATTTCACTCGATATGTAACAAAATTAAATAGAGCATTCTCTCCATCGTCTCACCCCTACAGCAGTGTCTGCAGCAGAAGTGCAGTATTATTGGTGAGATTAAAGCATCTCAAGGAAAAAAACCCATTAACAGCTGCGACTTGTTTTTCAGTAAAAATATATTAAAGTTGAAATATATTACAACTTTTTTCAAAGCAATGTACAGTTTGGGGACCAACATAGTAAATCTTGGAGATGATATTTTCTTCTTTTTCAATAATTTTGATCTGAAGAGATCTCCCCTTTTTTTGATTCATTATTCTTGTCTGATACATCACTCTTTTTATGGATTAAGATGGTAGGTAGTTTGCCCCATCTCTGTTCCAATTTTGGGTGGTCCTAAACCAAGATAATTTCAAAAGGGTTTGTTGTTTTTTGTTTTTTGTTTTTTTTTTTTAAACCATCTGCCCTCCACGTTTTACTCCTTAACGAAATAATTTATTTTGTTCTTTTCTTAAGGGAAGTTAATACTGCATAAAAACAATGCTAATACGATAGTTTTCCTTGCAAGAAGCCAGACCTGTTACTTAAAGGATGTGCATTTTTGCTCTGGTAGCTTATGAAAATTTAAATTAAAAGGATTTAATAATTTAAGCAGCATAGTTTAGTGTCTGAATGTGGAAGTACAGAAGAGTTTGAAATTGCTAGTGAAACACTAGACATCTCAGAGAATATAGTTCAATACTGCCTTCAGGCACTGATCCTTGCCAGGTGCATGCAGGGTAGAGATGCTTTCATAAATAGATTACTGTACAGTTGAATAGAACTGCTGCTCTAGTCATGACATTTTATCTTTAATTTTATATTTTCTGATATATTCTCTATTGATTAATGAATTTCTTATACACTGAAGACCAAAGAATTCCTTTACCAAGAGCATTTTGCTTGTGTTTGAAGAACAAGGTGTAGGCAGAGGGGATGAAAGTGGAAGGGGCAGAGGGGGGAAGTCAATGCAAACTGCAAGTGTTCAAATAGTTGCAGTCACCAAAGTATGTTTGCATATTTGTCTGATCCTTGTGCGGGAATAAGATCCCACCCTGAGCCGTCCTAAATGTCCCCCTGGTCTAAGTAATCTCTATTGATGGGGGGGGTGGGGGGTTGGTTTTGCTTTTTTGTTTTGTTTTGTTTGTTGTTTTTTTTTAATAGAACCACCATGATGTTATCTAAATATCCTATTACTGCATGCCTCTGTGTTTCTTTTGTTCCTTCCCACTGTTTAATTATCGACCTCATTTGTGGCATATCACAATCTAAACTGGAGGTTTCTTGCTTGAGAGACCTTGACTGAGATCCTGACCTTAGTGAAATCAAGGAGCAGAGTGGGTTTCAGTGTCTTAAGTGGCACCAGGATTTCACCCCTGCCTTTATTCAGGACACCTCTGGACAAAGAGAACAAGTATTAAGCCAATTATCTCTTTTAATTAGGACATGTATAGAGAACTCTTAAACTGAAGAAAGGATGAAATCTGCTGAATAAATTATTCACAGTAAACAGTCTGCCCAGCTCTAGTTCTGACAGAGCTAAAGCTGCAGTGACATCAAAGTGTCTGCTCATACAGGGTATTGCTCTGACACAGATGTCAAATGACAAATCAACATGAGGTGAGCAGATGAGTCTTATTCCCTGCCTTGCTCAGCTGGAGAGATCGCTAAGGGTGGCCAAATAGGCTCCAACAATGCTCTAAGAGCATTCTTTAGCTGTAAAAGATAAATAAAACTGGCCAGGAGGTAACTTCTGTAATTCCTTAAATCTGCTTTGCAGATATTACAAAGGGTAGACTACAAATAGCTTGGGAGTTTTTTACTACAGCATTGAGGGAGGGAAATCAGTAAGATCTTGTGGCCGCCTCCTTTTACAACAGTTTTCTACTGGTGAAATGGATGTGGCTCTAAAGGAACTTAGCTGTGGTTAATTTCACCAGTACTGAATTTACCTCTGTATTCTGGTCTCTGAGATATCTTTGAGACTGTGTAACAGCAATGGAAATTACTGAAGATGTTATGAACAAATAGGGATTCCAACCCCGTTCTGGAGATGATGTCCTGACTGAGCACGGTTTTGCAAAGTGCCATGAAAATCATCGTTTCCTTGGGGTTCTGTTACCCTGCGCAGTTCCTGTACCGCCTGCTACGTAACTCTATCTTCTTAGCCCGTTTTCCATAAAATTGAGTGCTTAATCAGGGAAAACCAAAACCATGGGACAGAAGACTGTTTAAATGCTTCTTCAGGACAAGCATGTGGGACAGGGCCTTATTCATAATATTCATCATGGATGTAGGACTTTGACAGAACTACTTCGGCGTGTGCTGTGGAAACATCCATCTCTACGTGCAGAACCTCACGTGGCAGCTGGGGGACATGGCCTCGCGCAGCAGTAGCTCCAGCTCTGTAGCCACAGAGAGGAAATTTCAGAATTCAGATCGGATGCCTCTCTAGCCATCAAGCTGTCATTCATGCATTTTAAATGGCATAATACTGATAAAGGCTAATTGGGGATGAAATAATTTTTACAGCACCAGATTTTACTTTGCGTAATAAGACACACTGTTATAAAACAATAGATTCTCTCATTAATTAAAAAAAAAAGAAAATGAGTAATTTTTCCTTCTTTTTATGCATCCTTCTGTGAGATGGCACTACCTTTACATTGCATGTAATATTGCAAGCTATAATTTAATATCAGTGTAATTTTGTATCAGATTGTGACATTCTTTTAGTGCTTTTTTAGAAACTCCATGCAATGAAGTTGAAATGCAGTTTACAGTCCTTTGACATAGTGAAAATCCTTATTTTGAAGTGACACATTTTCACAGAGTGAAGATTATAATTAATGTATACTATATCTTGGTTACATTTCTGTAGCTTTTTAATTCCAGTACGATAAAATGTCTATAAACTAGTATCTGCCACAAAAATAGAATTGTACTGAAGATGAATTTTATCATACTGTTTAAAAAGTGTACATCATAGACAAACAATTCATGTAGAAATATGTGCTTGTTCCTTTGAGAGAGGTGAATAGATAAACTGTCCAAGGTACAGGGAAATAGAGCATGGATAATGCGGGTTTGAGATATTCTGTTGCTTAAGTGATGCATTAAATCAATATTCTGCAAAGCTTTTTCTTGTTAAGTTATTTACTTGGCTGCTGTCACAATTCACCATTTAGGTCATCGTCTTTTTAAAAAAATATTTTTTTTCTTGTGGCCTAATTTAACTTTACCTAAATACTTCAGTTCCTCAAGTAATGAAACTTCTTCAAATGCTAAAATTATAAAGCTGTTTTTATGCCAATATTTACACAATAATTTCTTACTTGGTTAATGGGCCGAGGAAAGAATGGTCTTTCAAGTGAATTAGAAGCTTATCAGCGTGAAAATCTGTTACCACAAATGAATAGCAGAAAGAAGAGAAATTTATATTAATAATTTAATAAAAAGGGAAAATTCTTTAACAAAGTTCTGAAAAAGAAAGACAAGTGTTCTTTCTCCAGCTATTTCCGTTTTAACATATATCTGCATAAATGGGATCTTAGAAGTTGCTTTTTCTCCACAATCAAAATAACCGTTCAGAAATAATTAGGGAGCTAATCAGTGCCTTGTTGAAACAGGAGCTGAAAGTGTGCACTCAGTAACAATGTAAGGGTAACCTCAAGGAAACCTTCACCCTCCCATCCTTCAGATGGCTGAGTAAGAGCCACAGAACCTCAGCACCCTGCAGGTATTTCGTTTGTCAAAAAATCCCAAGCATATCCTGCATCATGAATCGCTGTGTTGTGCTAAGATTTTACAGTGCTTCAGAAAACAAAATCATTTTAAACCAAGCAATTTATACAATTATTTTTTTTCCTCTAACCAAGATTCAAAAAGGGAAGATCACTCACTTCCCTTTGTAAACTGTCTTAATGGGCTACCATCTACACACTGCTGTCTGCGAGATACCGTTTGCATAACAGGTAATTAGTCACAGTGTCTACACAGACATATGCTAAATCTGCCCTTCAGTTTTAGATTTTTTTGCATTTTTTTGAAGATTTGTTTAAGGAATTATGAGTGACAGACATAGGGCTGTGCTGGTTTTTTTTTTTTTGTTTTTGTTTTTGTTTTTTTTTTGTTTGTTTTTTTTTTTTTTCCTAAGCAGTTTCTTTTAAACTCAAGATAGACTAGGAAACAGTGTTTCCAAAGACAATTTTCTCATGCTTGTTCTAGTATTTTAGAAATGTGGGTGTTCAAACAGTGATGAAAACAGTCAAGCAAATGCAGGGGTTTGGGTGAAGGAAACTGCAAAGATTAGGATTAATTATTTAAGAAAGCAGAAGAATTAAAATGGGTCACGAGGAAAAAAATTGCAAAGTACTGAAGCTTGTAGAGGAGAGAGATTGTGAATGTCTGTGTTCCTCGTCTCTCTCACAAGGGATGAGAGAGGTCTTCAGCCTCATATGAAGATAGAAAAAAATATTATTTTGTTAGGGAAGAAGTGCTTTTTCACACAATGCGTGATGAAATTGTGGAACTCACTAGCGAGATTAGTAAGGCTAGACCTGTTTCTTAATTACTGCATGGATATGGACTGGTTTGATACTCTTCCATCTTTTCTTCATTCATATCCTCTTCCAAATCCATCAAGTTTTATTAATCTGTTTCTACAATGCTTTTGCTCATGCACCTTTTCCAGTTTCTGGAAACTGAAGGCAAAATAAAAACATCTCCTGTCTTGCTATCTACTTTTCTTCAAATTGCAGAAACTTTTTAAGAAAATACACAGATAGGGCAGCGTAGTTACATTTCACCAGTACTCTGAAAGGTTGTTATGTGGTCATTTAGAAAATAAGCACGATTCACAGACACGCTGTGAAAGAATAAGGTGGATCTTGTTAATGTTGCTTAGATAAGAACATTTTTGGCATGTATCATTTCCCTAAAGAAAGCTACCCTTTTTTATTCTTGATATTGGGTGAAAAGAGAAACAAGTCTGTCTGATTAATAGAATTTCAACTATGTAAGCCATTGCAGTCAGTGAAGGTAAAGGTGAAAGAAACTAAAATTGCCTGGAGTAAATTAAGCTGCTTTTCAGATTTATAAGGTAATGAAGAAATATTTATGTAAATTAATATTACTTTCCAAAAAAATAAAAGTGGCATGTCCGTCTTCAAAAATTGTCTTCTACCAATAGGAATGATTTTTATACCTTTCATAATCTGTTAATGATTTTGTGGAAGTATTGTAGTATCTTTTTATTATTGACTAATGCTGTATGTAGTGAGACGTGTAGTATGACTATCAAACAACAGTGGAAACTCCATTTCCTGCCTAGAGAAAACACCTAAACTGCATGAAGCAATAGGCTTTGTAATCAAAGTAGTTGTAGAGTAGGTAGTATGGCAACTCCAAAATTACAAGCAAACTGAATCCCACGTCAAAACAAAAGCATTTAGTATGTTCTTAGTGGGCTAAGAGCACAAGGGGATGTTATCACTGACATGGAACAAAATACACCAAGAAAAAAATCATGGAATAGCTGAACTGATGAGAACAAGAAGTTCCAATGAACCAAAAATTCACTAAATCCAAAAATGTAAAGTGCTGACCCCCGTTGACCTCAACAAGTTGTTAATTAGCAGAGGATTAACACCCTTTTCATGTGGTAGCAATCACTAGAAAATAATGTGCATTCATCAAAGAACTTCAGGGTCTAACAAAAGATTAAACACAAAGATTCTGTGGATTATAAAAGTGGAATCTGAAAGGGGCACTACACTGTCCAGCTTGCAATCTTGAACAAATGATCAATACCTTGAAAATAAAATATTTTGGGAAGAACATCTGAAATAGAAACATAACATTCAAAACCTTATTTCTAATGTGTTCCTTTCTGAAGTCAATGTCTTTAACATTCACACTCTGCAATAAGAGTTATTAGAGAAAAATCTAGACACGTTTTAAAATATTGCGAATTTATTATAAGGTAGCCGATAAGGAAAAATATTTTCTTAGATTAATTTTCCAAAAGGGTTTTAGAAAGTTTCATTCCCACTTTAAATGACTATGGACACCAGGTTATTCAGTACTGTCATAAAACCATGACAGCAGTGACATGACCGAAAACAAACTGAGGGCCAGTGACTAGATCCCAGCTATTGAAAGCTTAAATCATAGCCCGTTTCTGTTGGGCTGACAAGGATTGAAACCACACCAGTGAACACAAGCACAAATAAGGCATTTTTGAGACTTTTACAATGACTGCAACTTTGTAAAAGTGTTTTTAATAGTTTTTAATGCAATGCGATTTCACTCAAAAGATGTATTGCTTATTCTGAAAGGGTTGGTTGCTGCTTAATTCCGAAAACACAGAATCACAGAATCACAGAATGTTAGAGATTGGAAGGGACCTCGAAAGATCATCCAGTCCAATCCCCCTGCCAGAGCAGGAACACCCAGATCAGATCCCACAGGAACGCATCCAGGCGGGCTTTGAATGTCTCCAGAGAAGGAGACTCCACAACCTCTCTGGGCAGCCTGTTCCAGTGCTCTGTCACCCTCACCGTGAAGACGTTTTTTCTCATATTCAAGTGGAACCTCCTATGTTCCAGCTTGAACCCATTGCCCCTTGTCCTGTCACTGGATGTCACAGAGAAGAGCCTGGCTCCATCCTCCTGACACTCACCTTTACATATTTATAAACATTGATTAGGTCACCCCTCAGTCTCCTCTTTTCCAGGCTAAAGAGACCCAGCTCCCTCAGCCTTTCCTCAGCAGGGAGATGCTCCATTCCCTTAATCATCTTTGTGGCTCTGCGCTGGACTCTCTCCAGCAGTTCCCTGTCCCTCTTGAACTGAGGGGCCCAGAACTGGACACAATATTCCAGATGCGGTCTCATATTCTGAATGTACCTGCTGCAAAAATGGAATCGATTTCCTCTCGATGCATGCAATACTTTATAATTTACTTCTGTGGTAGGTTTGTAACTTTTATTCTGATTTGAGCCCCAGAAGCCAGGTGGGTGTTGGAGAGCTGCCTGTGCCCATGCAAGTGTGCAGATGGAGGGCTGTGTCCCTCCTGGGTTGCTCTGTGTCACAGCCTGTGCTGGCAGGGAAGCTGCACACCTCAGCTAAGTGGAGAATGTGGAGAAACTGAAGCCCTGTAAATGTAGCCAAGGAGCGTATGGCTTTCACTGCTCTTGTAATTGCCAACGTCAGAAAGTCAGCTGTCCACTGGGGAAACTGATGCACAGCCCCGGCCTCACCCAAGCTTGTGATTTATGGCATGAAGCAGTGGGCTGATGAGCACTTTTCTCTTGTAGTAAAGACACTCCTTAATTTCACCATCCAGACAAATGTCTGAGCCATTAAGCAAATTAAACTCTTGGTTTGTCTAGTCACTCACTAGTGAGCTCTGCGGGTTAGCTATGTTGTAAAAATCTCTCTCTCTCTTTGTAACCAAAAGAGTTAACTTTTGTAGCTTCAGTTTTATCAGAAGTACAGTATTTCTGCTTTTAAAGAATGTTAAATGCCCATTAGAGCATTTTTTTTTCTGTTTATTTTTACTTCACTCTTTTCTAGTTTCATCTTATTCAAGTCCTTTTCCTTTTTTTTCTTTCTGTGCTACAAATTTGGCATATTTAAGTCTTCACAACAAACAGATTATGGAGTAATTTGTATCATAAAAGGGAAGTAGCTGTGGTTCCAGCTGGGATTTTCAGTGCTGCATTCATAGCTGCACTCATCAGAAGGAGCCCATGCATTGACTCTCATATTTAAGGTCAGTCTTGCAGGGCTGACAACTGAGAAAAATATTTTTCAGATAAACTGAGTGAATTGGACCTGGAAGCTTCTGAAAGATAATGGACAGGAAGCTGTGCAACTTTTAGACTCATTTCTCAACAGAGCCGCAGTCGAAGCACAAAGACATTCTCTCTGTTGTGAATTTGATCTTCTGATACTTGTGGTAGAATCTGTATTTCTAAGGGGTTGTACACTATTAATCATACTCTGATGTTGACTAGGGCATATCCTATTGGTATGTTTGGTTTGTCTCTCTCACCTGTTCAACTACTGAATAAGCGTTTGAAGCCTCCTGTCAGTGTGTAGGTCTGCAAAAATATACAGTTCAATGTTGCCTAGTTAATTCCCTGAATTTCAAAACATGATTCAGCTTCAGACTTTATATGTTAATAGTTAAAAAGAAAATGAAAAATCCAATCTTCTTAGGAGGAAATTAACATAATGGACTCTAATCTTATGTAGCTATACATGAAAAAAGCTATCGGTAGCCTGAGTAATCAATACCTAAGTAGGCACTAATTTAACTCTTCTCAGGTCTTAGGAAGTTAATTCAGAAAGGGTTCATGTATGTTAATCAAAAGCATGACTGTGTTTGATTCGCTGTTATGGTTGCTTCAGATATTTGATAAAATACTGCCTATCAGTTATCTCTCTTCCTAATTAGATAAATGTTTCAACTGGAAATCTTGGAGGGTCAGATTTAAATTGTGCTTCCAGGAAAAAAAAAATAATTACATAAGCAACTTTGACATTTGCTTTCTGCAAGTATTCATGCCAGCAGAATTGATTATTTGAATACCTTTGGAAAACAAGTAAATTCAAATGAGTATTCACAAAAGGCATTGCTCTTTCAGATCTAGGAACTGAACCTAGAGAGATATATTGTGTCAGACCTTCGGTTGTAACTATGTCCAGCAAAATCTGAATTTGTGTATAGCAGATTAAGCCTCCACTCTTTTTTATCTAAAAGACAGTGGCTCCATAAATACCTTAAACTACTGAAATCATGCTTCACGGAAAGGCAGCATGGCCCTTTGCAGCAGAAGTATGTATCTGGGGATAAGAAAGGTGAGACTTTTCCTTTTGCTATCATGGTTTTAGATGGGTGTAAATCAACCATGAACTCCACCCTAAAGTATGATGGAGAGAAAAGGCAAGAACACAATGAGATAAATTCTTCTTCATATGATTTCCTACTCTTAAACTCTTATATCTAGGTGAATGTTTCGCTGGAGTTTCCACACTTTTCTCAAGACTTTATAAAATCAGACTATTTTCACTCTTCAAAGGTCACAAACAGAATCTTTTGTTGACAATAACTAAAACTCAGAAGTGCTGTCTAAAAACACTCAAAGCCAATGTATGAATTTTTAAAAGATTCACATTCCTGGAACTAAATCCTTATTTCAGTATTTACTGTTTGTTTTCAATCCTTTCTGTTAACAAACTCAAATGAAGTTTGCTGCAATAACTAAAATCCACAGGCACTTAGGCATGTACTACTTGAAATTACTTGGAATAAAGGTGGTGGCCACAAACATACTCACAGGTTCCTTTTTCCTTGAGCATTAGATCAGATATGGCAGTTGTGTGAAACAACATGTGCTGAAGGGATGTGAAATGCTTTCCATGTCCAATAAGAACACAGAGTAAAAGCATTAATACATGTATGGCAAATGATTCTGTGAAATTCTGAGCCCTCTTACCAAACTGTCCCGCAGAATTCAATATTGAAGTTACAGTGAAATGTAAATTCAGTTCAATTACAAGACTAAGTAAATCAATTCAAGATTTTTTTTTTTTTCTTGAGGGCACTGGCTTTCATAATTTTGCATTCTTTTTCCCTGTAAAGGAGTATGGAGGGAGCGAAGGAGCTAATATCCTTGTTTTTCACGAGTTCAGTTTGTCATGGAAAGCTTAGTGGATCAACAGAAATAAGTGTGGGGAAGATGGTGTGTAATAATCCTACTCTTCTACTGTGCCTGATAATTCCAAACTTAGTCCCTGCTTATCACGTGGTAGGAGCTATTCACATTATTATTTTCCTTAATGCTGTTCATGTTCAAAGTTAGGTTAGCACTGCACATCCCATTTATCACAAACTCAGTATGGAAAAGCCATATGGTGATCAAGGCTGGGAATTATGCCCCAAGTTTCACACTAAATGCACTTATATGGTCTTATGGCTACTTACACTTGGTGCCCATCTGTTAGGATGGCAGGGGGCCCACTGCTAAGTTGGCCAGACAGTTGCCCTTGAGGATAGTTGCCAGACAATATTTGAGCTTCAGTGGGCAAGATTGCAATGGAAAAACCATCGTTTTTGCTAAAACTGCCTCCTTATACCAACAATGGCTTCTTACATGTGGTTATACTTTCTACTTCACATTTTAAAAATATATATTAAATAATGTGACAATAATGATTTCTGTCTCTTGCAGTGGTACAGGTTATATTGCAGTGAACAGATATAAAAATAATCAAGAAGAAATATTTCATGTCAGACTGCAGTAGGTTGAAATTATGAATGTTCAGTGTACAGGACATTTCACATAAAACAGTAAACCAGAAAACAGACCGATGTAATACATCTGTGGCAAAACTAAAGATGCAAGTTCTAAATGTGCTTCAGGAATTCAGCACTCAGCTACAGAGAGAAAAGATTCTATGATTCAAGTTGGTATCCACCATTAAGAAGGTGGGATGGTCTTTGCTAATTTCAAACAACCAAACATATTTTGAGGGATTATAACACTAAGGAATAAACGTATTATTTTGGAAAAAAAAAATCCTTAAAGCTTTGCAATCTAAACCAAATTTGGACATTGAAGACTGTATGAAAATAAAGGTAGGGAGAGAAAGATAATAAGGAATAAAGGTATACATGACATAGGAAATTAATTTTGCAGGATATAAAAGTAGTGATTAACTAAGAAAAGAGGAAGAAGGAATTGGACAGCATAAAGGAGGTATTAGAACCATTGAGAAGCAAAAAAGCAGGCAGGTTTGTTTATTTCCATTAAAAAAAAAAATACAGTGTGGTCGAAGTCTTAGGTATAGACTAGGAATTGACTACATTGAAGATAAAAGCAGATGGTCATGACTCCAGGAAAGAGACAGAAAGCATAAGCAGGAGAAAGCATTCAGTCTAAAAAAGAAAAAGATTTAATGTGGAGAGGAGCTGGAAAAAACCCAAGAAATTAAAAGCAGGTGGTAGCAATTGAAGTTCAGCTCTTCCATTGGGTTGTGTGGATTAGGCCTCAGTGGGTCTGAAGCCTTGATTGCTTAACAGCGCAGCTGAGAAGAAATAAAATTCTGCCACTTTCAAAGTCCTTTCTGGGTCTGGACAGCTCTCTTGCATCTATAGGGTCTGATCTGTCAGAATATCACCTTTACATATACGGGTGATTTATTTATCACTATTTATCACTCACTGCTTTCTGTATCTGGAACTTTCAAGGGGCGTTAAACTTCATTTTTTTTTGTTCAGCAGAAATACTTGTTACTGAAAGAATACCAGTAACTTGACATTAACACTTCTCATGGGAGTATAACAGTTTTGATGGAGATTGTATTGGAGATTTTTGTGGCCAGATGGACAAAACTAAGAACACAGTTTGGTGGTCTGAACAATTACTTATGATGGAGAAAGCTGCATGCCAGCTCATGTTGTACCTGATTCATTCTAGGAAATGTTAGTTTCCTGCATGTCAGGCTAGGGTCCTTGCTCTCCAAATTTTCTGGAGGAAGCTGTGACCTTCTCCATCGTCTTTTTTTTCATCTTGAAAGGGATTGCTGGAATGGAATATTTTTAAAAACATAAAAACTTCCAGGGTCACAGGATGAAGGAGCCATTTTCTGTGCAGCTTTGAGGAACAGGAAATTACTGACTCTAGGATGTGGTGTCCCACTCCAGAATGGTCCAGTAGGTGAAATTGGTTGTAGAACCATTGCCAAAACTCCCATGGGATAACAAGGAGGAAGGTCTAATTTCTGCTATGAAGATGTTAGTAAACAGCTTGACCCTCTCTAGCCTGAAAGAGGACATCATCCCCTTTTGAACTAGTTGGCTAGAGAAATGCTTGAATCAGAATTCTTTTTAGTGAATTTGGTCACTTCCTCCCTACCCC
>NW_010104369.1:0-5388 GCF_000699245.1 Pterocles gutturalis | reverse complement strand
CCCCGCTATTTCTAACATTCATTTAGTAAACAGGTATTTTCTAAAGTCATGCAAGACTCTGTTGTGTGCTCCAGGAGATTAGGTCAAACATGCTAAATGATAACGGAACCACTGATGCAAAGCAGTACTCTTAGAATCGTGTTTCTGTAAGGGCCCTTCACGCTGCAGATAGTTGTTTTGTGTTGGCTTTATGGCATTCTGTAGCAATCATAAGAAATCATAAAAATGAGGTTCTATATTCTTTAGTATGTCTTTTGGTTGTGTAACATTCGTAAAGATAAATTATCTGGATTTGTATTGACTTTCTAGGAGGCTTTTCACATGTGAACAGAAATGTGAATTTAATTTTGAGCTTGGCCCAACATCGAAGATTAAACACACAAGAACCCAGTTATGCAGTTCATCCTGGACCTGAACTCTAGTAAAAACTTTTGTATTTTAAGTTTTTCTGAAATAATTGAAACACAGTACCTATTAGTAACCAGATGTAATTGAAACAAAATACTTTCACTTTTAACAGATGGGCCTTTCGAAACCAAATACATGAAACTAGTTTATTTTGAGTGTTTTGCTCCTTGAGGGACAGCATTTTATTTAATCATCATAGCTCTTATTTGCATATTGTTTCATTTGTTTCATGACCACATTAATTAGAAGAAAAGACTGTCTTGCTGTACATGACATTTCAGTTCCTGAATGAACAAGGACATGAGCTTCAGGCAAGTTGCATTAATTTGGTCTGTATAGAAAGTAATAACGAATGTAATTCAAACTTTCCCCTCAAAAATAATAATTTGAATATTCATGCATTAGAAAAGGCCATTCCTGACCCATGGCCAAAAGATTATTTTGTTGGTTATCCACAGGAAAATATTTCATGTTGACAATACACTACACGAGTGCTTTTTGAAACATAAACAGAGCATGCCTTTGTTACGAAGGCTTGACAACAAATTTTTTTCCTAGATGTTTGATTATGACCTGAGAGGCTACTCTTGATCTGGGAAAGGAAATGTCAAACGTCCATTTCTAGAGAATTTGTAGATATAAAAAAATGTACTTCTAATGAAAATCTCAATCTCAAATGTTGGACTGTGGATTGTGTAATGAAAAGAAGTTAAGGAGGAATGTTGATGTAATTAATGTGATGTAATTAATGTAATATAATTAATGACTTTTGAGGACAGAAGAGACTATACCGGATTTAATCCATTATATTGCTACTGAAAATGCTTCCAAAACTGTATTTTGGAAAGATGTCCAATCTTGAAGTAAGGATTTAATGAAGGAGTCACTCTTAGAGTTTCAAAGAAAAGTACAACATTACAGGGATATGTTCAATGACATCCTTGAAGATGGGTAGTGGAAAAGTTGAAAAAAATTTACTTTGACCTAGAAGAGAAATTTCATCATCTATACCTCATTTCTGGGAGATGGACTTTTAAATCTTAGAAGTTTCAGTAGCTACTCTTGATAAGCAAAGCATGCTCGGAGAGCATATATTCAACAACAAGCCTCAAGTAGTTTATAAAGCCATGTTGACACAAACATTTTTCTTTCAAGATATTGCAGTCTCATGCTTTCCATTGGAGAAGAAAATCCTTTTCCACTTCACCTTTACTGGAGTGCTTTGTATTTACAGACTGCATACCTTTTAAGATCAAGGAGAACTACAGTTGTCCTTTTACCTGATTGTTTCTGATTGTTTGGCTGGAACTAGGAATAACTACCTTGCCCTAAACTTCACCAGATTGTTCATTCTTAGGAACTTTACATAAAAAACAAAAAACAACAACAACAAAAAAACCCAACCTTATCCTTAAAGTCATTTTAATTAGGGCATATAAAAAATAGGGTTTAGGAACTTTTTTTAATCATAGTTCTGATTTTGTCATGGGGAAATTTTGTAAAATCTGTCTTCCTATGCTTTTATTTTATTTATAATATCTTTCTGCCATTCACTTTTACAAGTGTTTAAGAAATGAAACTATATTCCTACAATAACGATGGCATTCTCAGAACCACCTCAGAAAACAATTATTTAATTTTGACTTTGACTTTTCATTTACATTTTCTTTTGTTTCCTGTATTTTGCTTCAACCTTACTTTCCTACCAGTTCAGTAAGTCTAGACCTATTTCCAGCTGATCCTGAATGTTTTCACTTTCAGATGGATTGCAAGGGACCTCCTAGACTGTCAAAGAGAGAATTAACCGAGGTATAGAGAAAAGGACAACAACTTTTTACACTCCTTGATGTACCTTCTCCTTATCCTAGTCTGAAGACAAAATGACCAAAAACTGGTTACAATAATAATAATAACTGAAAAAGCCACATCCCCGTTCATGTTCATTACAACAGTAATTTCTCAAAATAAACAAGACAAGTAATCATCCAACGTAGTAGAGACTAGGTTTATTGGGCAATAATGGTCCATTTTATGCACTTGATTTTACCTTACAATCAGAAGTAAAGCCATCAGGTTATGGCAGCTCAGATGAGGACAAAGTGTAGTCTGTGGCTTGAAATATTTCCTGGGCAGCCCACAGAGAAGCCTCAGACATTTGCAGCCGTGTGCTTCAGCACTGAAGTGAATGATACTGTATCTGCTTCTGCAACACTTACATGGATTCCATTCATTTCATGTATGTGCATTTAATTCTTTTTTTTATTCCGCATTTCCCAGTACCTTCCTTGCAGACAATTAAACAGTTTATAAATCCAGTCTAATAAAACAATTGTATCGGGTTTTTGCACCTAGTCTATTTGGGTCCCTATTCAGCTGTAGAAAATGAAATATATTGCAGTAGCCGTTATGGTGTTAATGTAAGCAAATGGTGTTTAAGGGAGCTGGGGCACCCCAGCAAATCTTTTATTCTGCAGCTCTTTTCTTGCTTGAGTTTTGTTAATTTTTGAGTGCTGTTCATGAAGCCAGGAAAGCAGTAAAGTCTTTGAAAAGCATGAAATAAATTCTGCTCAGTGAGTGGGTAATTGTTCAAGGTCATCTGTTCGTTGTCTTTGTCTTGATTGTTTGAATTAGTAGCTAATAATGGGGCTGCAACGTGAATGAATTATTATCCATAGGGCATATTTTGGGGAGTGTCAGGAAATATTACAGGGTAATTAAGGTTATCCAATAGCAAGGCTGTGTTACCAGCAGATGTCTAGTAATTACTATGTTTAAAAAGTGTGGGGATTAAATTAAGATTATAGCTTTCATATTGTCTGCCTTTACAAGTCATATTTGGAATTTATTCAGTTTATTCTGCTGCCCTTTTCCTTTTGTTCCGATTCTGTCACTTAAATTCCAGCTTAAACACAGGCCTTTCCTGGTGAACTAAATAAACATCAGCAGATGGTATGCAGTGCATGTGTATACAAAATAGCAGTGTGGTTATTGGGGACTACAAAGATGACTACATTGATAAATACTTACCACTACTATTTATTTGTTAACAAGTGCTGGTTCTGTTCTAGGGCTTGAACATTAGGTCTTTTAGGTCTTAAAATAGTGCAAAGATGAGTTGTTATAAATATTTTTCAACAATGTCACAGTATTCAACATGATAGAGCTCATTTTTTTAATTTAATTTTAATTTGTAGAGTTAGTCATCTTCAGGCAAAACCAAAAGTCCTGAGTTCAAAGTTCTGCTGTTATTCCTGACCCTAAGCTGGCTTAGCGCTACCAGAGGCCAGAGAAGGGGAAGCATTTGTTTAGTTTCGCCATCCGGAGAATTTGATTTTAGCAGATGGGCTGAAGGGAGATAATGTAATGGACAAGTATCTGTGGCATCTGGAATGTCTGGATTTAGCACAGTTGACTGGCACAGGGATGAGGGGGTGATGGTGCAGAAGCTGTTTGTGCAACGAGCGAGCCTTAGAGGTAACGGGAAACCTCTTAGTAGGAAAGGTGATGGCTAGTAACAAAATGTCAGGACATTGAGGGCTTACAGCCAGAGAAGAGGAGAAGTGGGAGGCCTAAAAACTGGAGGACAGGAAGGGGAAATACGGACAACAGAGAGTGAAGTCTTTTGAGCAAGTGTTTATGAGTTTTCTGGGACTTCTTCAAAGAGGAGCACACTGGCAGCTTGCTTTTTTCCTTAACAATAATTTTAAAACACAATTGAAATAAAAAGTTCACTTTGCAAATTGTAAGTAACTTCCTGAAGTCTAAAGCTTTTTGATTCTGCCTTTACACTCCTTTGCATCCTTTTTCATCTGACTAGCATTAAGCATGGTAAGGCTTTTATTTATTTATTTTGCACACTGCTGGCAGTGCAAGAGGGGATTACACAGAAGCACTACGGATTTGAAAGTCTAGCTACTGTGCTAGTGATTTTTATTGGTATGTGGCTAGTATCAGGTGAATTAGTCTATGACTAATGCCACTAGTTGTTGTAGTCCAAGCCTCTGCCCACTCTCCTGGCTTCTGTAGCCATCTTATGCCAATCACAGTGATAGCCATTAATCATAGAATCACAGAATCACAGAATGGTTTGGGCTGGAAGGGACCTTAGAGAGCATCAAGTTCCAACCCCCTGCCATGGGCAGGGACACCTCCCACCAGCCCAGGTTGCTCAAAGCCTCATCCAGCCTGGCCTTGAACCCCTCCAGGGATGGGGCATCCGCAGCTTCTCTGGGCAACCTGGGCCACTGCCTCACCCCCCACACAGGAAAACATTTCTAACATCTAATCTAAATCTGCCCTCTTCCAATTTAAATCCATTACCCCTCATCCTGTCACTACATGTCCTTTTAAGAAGCCCCTCCCCATCTCTCCTGTAGTCCCCTGGAAGGTCTCCCCTTGATGCAGCCCAGGACACGGTTGGCCTTCTGGGCTGCCATCACACACTGCCAGCTCATGTTCAGTTTTTCATCTGCCGATACCCCCAAGTCCTCATTAATGCACACTCCATAATTTCAGAAATTATTTAGCCACACTAGAAGGCATTCATTAACGTTGCATTGACAGCTTGTTTGGCTTTAAAATAAGTGTGGTAAATGTTATGTGTTTATGATTAAAGATGGCGTTAATTTTAAAATACTAATTATGTTCTTGCATGCATGAGCAAAGAAAAATGGCCAACAGTAACCTGACATGCCAAAATGGGTATGTGGCTTACTGTGGACATGCAGTACTAGGATGAAACTTTGTTGCAAAGTCTAGGATGTGTAATGCTGTCGTGGTTTAAGCACAGACTGCTTAAAGTTAACTCTACTAGTTTGTGGTTTTTTCCTTCTTTTTCATAAATAGCTAGCAAGAGGCTGTGTTTTGGATTTACGCTCAGAGGAGCTGATAAGAGAATAATGTTTTGTTCTGCTGCCAAGGTCAGCAGACGAGCAAAGAGGCATAGCCACTCGCTAGCTGGGATTTGCTCTTAGGTTAAGA
>NW_010104368.1:565-806 GCF_000699245.1 Pterocles gutturalis | reverse complement strand
CTTGGCCTTGTTAAATTTCATGAGGTTTGGACTGGCCCAAGTCTCAAGCCTGTCAAGGTCCCTCTGCATGGCATCCCTTCCCTCCAGCATGTCCACCACACCACACAGCTTGGTGTCACTGGAAAACTTGCTGTGGGTGCACTCAATCCCACTGTCCATATCTCCAACAAAGATGTTAAACAACACCGGTCCCAGTACCGACCCCTGCAGAACACAACTTGTCACCAGCCTCCACTTGGAC
>NW_010104368.1:0-537 GCF_000699245.1 Pterocles gutturalis | reverse complement strand
TCACCTTTAGCCAATTCCTTATCCAGCAAGTGGTCCTTCTGTCAAATCCATGTCCCTCCAACTTAGAGACACGGATGTCATGTGGGACTATGTCAAAGGTGTCAAGCAGATGATGTCAGTTGCACTTCCTTCATCCACCAGCACCATGGCCTTAACGTAGAAGGCCACCAAATCCATTTGGCAACTTCATCCGCCAGTTCCTTCAGGACCCGCGGATGTATCTCATCAGGTCCCATGGACTTGTGCACCTTCAGGTTCTTTAGATGGTCTCAAACCTGATCTTCTCCTACAGCTGGTGGTTTTTCCTTCTCCCAGTTGCTGCCTTTGCCTTCTGTAACTTCGGCAGTGTAGCGTGAGCTCTTGCCAGTGAAGACTGAGGTAAAGAACTCGTTAAGTACCTCAGCCTTCTCAATATCCTGGGTAGCCTGGTCTCTAGCTTTCTTACAGAGGGGGACCACATTTTCCCTAGTCCTCCTTTTATCGCTGACATACCTATAGAAGTTCAAGGACCCTTAGCGTCCTTGGCCATATTTAATT
>NW_010104367.1:0-3787 GCF_000699245.1 Pterocles gutturalis | reverse complement strand
TATATAATATTTTAGACACAGCATAGAGGAACCTACTTAGTCACTTTTCTAATCTTACTTAGCTTCTACTCATACTAACTTATTATCACCCATTTGCATTTATAGTTAAAAGCTAACTGGAGTAACTGATCATATACTTCAGTGTGGAAAGCACTTCTGAAGCCTATACAGATGTGTCTCATTGAACTAACCATACGACTGTAAAGGAACTTGGATGCTGGAAACATTTGTCTATCTCACCAGCTAAAGGGCTCAGAACCCCACAGTCACAATTAAGCTTTTTCTTTAGTATACCTTTAGTATATAATAAAGGAATTATCTACCATTATCTGATGTTGACATTATAAGCATACAGCTAACCTTGACTTGAGCAAGCCTCTATCTTTTGCAATCTGTAATGGCAACTCCATAATATTTCCAGTCAAAGTCAAAGGTTCTTCTCATCTAGCCCATGTCTGCACTCTAATACAAAGGGTACTATTTTGACATTTCGTATAAAATAAATATTCTGAAAAAATTTTGATAAGGCAGAAACACTTTGATTAAGTAGTTAAATATGTCTTGCTTTACCTTTATAATTGACACTATTTTGATTGCTCTTCTATATACAAATGCATACATTTTGTAGAACATTAAAAATTACCTGTAAGTATATGCATGTCAACATATCCAATACAAATGCCTAAATTAAATTAGTCAGGAAAAAAAGTGTGATTTCTTCTCTTTAAAGCAGCACAAACCTGAGAAAAGGATTTACCTGAGCAAAACTGCAACCCTAAGAAACCTCTCAGGTGTCAGGCAACCATCCTGAGAACCCTGGAGGAAAAGCTTTTTTTAAGAATAAAGCCAAGAACAGACCACTTTTTGTCTTTTTTTAATCATAGAAAAAAAGAAGTAGAATCAGGTCTTGCACCTTTTTCTTCTGAACCTACATTTTCACTCAGATCCTATTTACAGCAGGGAGAGGAGATATTTCTTTTCCTTCTATTTGTTACTCTGAGAGCAGGATCCCATTATTGCTGAAAGAGCTGGCAGTTCTAATGTTACATGGTGACAGCCAAACACACTGCCAGGTGAAGTGAGGTCAAAGGTGCCCAAGCCTTTGCTTGAAGAGAAGTCAGGCGCAGCCCTCACTCTCAGCAGGGCACTGCTCCCCACTATTTAGTCCAAAAACCTTAAGATGACTAGTTTCAGGCTAGCAAATCAGAAACCTGAACATATCCATTCAAAAGGAGGTGTGTGATTGTAAAACAGGCTCAAGTGCACATTAAGTGTCTCACCCACCAAGGAGACGGCTCCTGTGGAGCCTGGGCAGGAGCACCTTGCAATTTAGCTCCAGTTATCGCAGCCGACTCTTTAGTTGGAGAAGTCAATTACTCAGTGATGCCATGTGCCAGATGAGAGACAGCCATCACATCTGACCAAAGAAATACTTCGCTTTCACAGACTTTCCAACAGCAGCAGGTCCATATCTGGACAGTTTACATCACACCTGAGACCCCAAGCCTTCATACAGACCACAAACCTCTCCAGGTGTATGGCTGACTCACTGGGACCTGACCCTACCTCCTTTATTCCATCTGATTGTCAGAGCTCTTAAAGTTGACAGCGAGCCTTCATTCATGTCAGAAAAAAAATCAAAACTACAATTGATCACTAGGGATGGAAATGATGGAAGTTAGGAAACAGCATAACTTTGTCCGTGGAGAGTTGATGTGATAGCATAGACAGCACCTATTTAAGCATCCCTGCTAATTCATCTGGCAGCTGCAGCAGTTATACTTTTCACAGCTAGATCTGCAGATGAACATTAAAGCTGGACAGAATTCAAAACCAGATATGAAAGTTGCCATAGATGGCAACTTAAATCCTACGCTGATGCTTCGACAAAAGTTAGGCAAAGATGCCTTCCCTGGCAGGGTGTGCTAACCAGCCAGCTATCCTTGATTTATAACCCTGCAAATCCAACAGAACACAAGTTTCTCCTCCATGACGTCATGTGCGCTGACAATTTACTCCAGCCTCTTTCCAGCGGGGTGTTTAAATGGATTTTCCATGGCCTTGGTATTTTTTGGTTGGCTCTCTTTAGAGATTCAATGTTTTGCAGGGTTATAGAAAAAGCTCTGATAGAGTCATTTGACAGGAACAATCTGATGACAGATTTCTGCCCAAAGGGGTTCAAAATTCTGAATAGTTCTACAATTTTACCATTACTATTGAGACTGACCTTTACAAAACACATACAGCCCAAGGACAATACCAGTTGTAAAAAAGCACATTACGGCTGACTAATTGAAATAAGATAGGACAAAAGTGTTTCCCAAATGGCTGTCATTAACAAAACAGAAACATAAGTTTGAACTTTAGAAGTAAAGCTCACCTGCAAATCCAAGCGTCATTAGACCATTAACTAGGGGGAAAGAAAAAGAGATGAGTTAGATATCTCCATACTATTATAGAAGAGAACTAGTTCAGATACAAGCAAATATGAGCATAATTTCGGTTTCAACAGAATACTCAAAATGTTCATTCGAATATTAGTTTCAGTTTTATTAAAGAGTGTGTCTGAATGGAAAAGTGAACATTTAGAGAACATTATGGTTTTAGATTCCCTTATATCTGTCCTTTAAATGGCTGAGTCACGCAGACTTGTTATGAGTCTGTCTTTTTTTTTCTTTCCTGTAGTTTCCAATGTTAAGGAGCAGGGGCAGGGAAATTTTCACTTTAAGCTTCTCAAGGGTGAAAAATCTGGAGAAGGTAACACATTTGCTTGAAATGTAGGTGAACTACACATTCTAAAGTGTAGAGCAAAAAAAAAAATCCTTCAGCTACTAAAATTAAGCAAGCACAGAATCATCAATAGGTTTGTACTCTATTCATTTAGAAACATAACGCTGTGGTTCATTGTCTCCACCTTTTCACAGTGAAGTCATACATTTTGAAAACCATCACGTTCAAAACCCATAAGCACCTCATGCAGAAGTTATGCTAACACAGGTATGTCAAAGAGCATCCCAATGGAAACACAGACTATGCCAACTGAAGTCTTCTGCTCAGCAATTTGTAGACCATCCAGATGGATGAAATCAACAGAAGCCCACTGTACTCGCACAGCTCCAGCCACACTTGGGATTTTCCAAATACAGATAAAAGGGATGTGGCTTCAATTATTTTTTATGTCCCATTGGAAAAAAAAAAATGCTGACAAATCTTTATAGTGTTAACCTTGCATCAGAAATTAAATTGGTAATTTCACATGGACTGTCACCTCCTGCTCCTTGTTTATACCCTATGTGTCCCTTCAGTAAAATGAATCAAGATATACGTGGCAGAATATTGGTCCCAATCATACTGATCTAGACTGTGAATTCACCGAGATATGCCAAGCTCTCAACTGAGTTAACTGCAAATTGTTTCATATATACATCTGAGAAGAATTTAGATCCTTCTAAGGAATATATTTTCCTTCCAGAGAAGCATTAATCTCTGTCTTAGTTACTAATGAGCCAGAATGTACTGAAACTGTGAAGAGCAGGAATCTGTGTATCAGAAAATTGTGTTGTATCCAAACACACAGAGCTGAAACTCCATTATACACTCTGATGGCTGTATCTCTTTCATACATAAAGAGCTTTTTTCCCCAGGCTATTAGCTGTTATACTAGTAAATATACCAGCATCTCTGGATAAGTTTTTCTTTAATTCTCACTTGAACATGAGCCTTATCAACTGCAGAAAACTGAAGATCAAATTAAAAGTACACACTTGTGGTGGGTTAGCCCTTGGCT
>NW_010104366.1:0-1627 GCF_000699245.1 Pterocles gutturalis | reverse complement strand
TCTGGGGACAGGACATGTCTGGACCAGGCGAGGAGCCCCTTGCCACGCAGGGCCCTTCCCAGAGCCTGGCTGCTCGCAAAAACCCATCTCACCTGGAGCTGCTCCTTCCTCCCGGTGCTTTCTGGAGCCATCAGCATCCAACCAGCCGAGCGGCGTGCCAGCCAGAGAGGCAACCGGCCGGATTCGGCGGCAGCAGCTCTGCGGGTGACCCCCAGCCGACAGCCACGGCTCTCCCCAGCTCATTGTTCGCAGCCAGGGTGTTCTGGCCTCGGCAGCTCCCGTGGCAGCACGGGTGCAAGAGCCTCGGGGCAGGGAACGTGCTCGGACAGCTGCTCCCCGCCAGCCGCCACGCAGGGCTCACCCCCACATCGGGGGGCCTGGGGGTCACCCCAGCAGCCTCCGGAAACCTGGCAGCAAGGGCAGGCGGGCCTGCAGTAGAGCCCACACACAGCCAGAGGCCACAGAGGCACATCAGAGAGGGGAGGAAGAAGCCAGTAAGAACCGGGGCTGTGCACAGACTGTGGGGCTGGCACAGAGATTTGGGGTGCAGCTTGTAAAACACGAGCTCCATCCTCGCTGCCCTTCGCCTGGGAGCCCTCGCAGCTGGGGTGTTGCACAGCCACGGGGTAAAGCAGCGAGGCAGCACAGGAGGAGGGTGATGCACAGCACACTTTTGGCTTTAGGGGAGCTCTCCAAGAGGTTTTGGGGTCTGTCACACCACAGAGGCTCCCTGAAGCATGGGCACAGCTTAAGGCAATGAAACCCCCCCCCATGGGACACAGGGCTGGCTGCAAAGTGGGACCCTGACCCTGGGTGCATCGGGCTCTTGCTGCCGGCTCCTCCCCACCACGCAGCAAGCACCGGCCTCGCACACCCTCAGCACCCATCGCCAGCGCTCCCAGCGGGGTGTCACCATCAGGCTGCCACCTGGGCACCTTCCCTGGCCACCGCAGGGGCTCTCAGCTGCCTGCCCCCCCAGCAAAGCTGACTGCTGGCGCGCTGCCCCAGATCTGCCCTGCCCAATAACGCTCAGGCGGGGAAGCAGAGCCGGCCTAATTAGGCGGTTAATTAGCTGAATCACGAAGGTTACTGGCGAACAAAAGGTGCACAAACAGCCCAGGGCCACGTTACCCTCGGTGCCTGCTCTGCTACTCTTACCTTCTCGTGGGCGCAGGCAGCGCGTGGCAGCAGGCAGCCCTCGGGGGGAGCGCTGGCTTTTTTCCCCTTTCTGTCCTCCCCCAGCAGCACTGGGAGGGGGAAAGGAGAACTGGGAAGGTTTGAGTCCCTCTGTCCCCTTCTGGGGGCAGAGATCCCACTCCTGGGTCACTGAGACAGCACAGGCAGAGCCCAAGCCAGGCATCAAACCCCTCGGACAGAGGGACCTGGGGCTGGCAGGGGACTTGGGCACAGCCCCGTCTGTCCCCAAAAATGGAAGGGCAGCGGGGGCAGAGGGCATGAAGGGCCCCTTTCAGTCCAACTTGTCCACCTCCTCCTGCCTTGAGGAGCCCCCAGCCAAAAGCAGGCAGAGGAGAGGGCAGGGGCCCGATTTCCATGGGAGGAGGTGGCGAAACCAGCAGCTGAGGCCAGATACATCCAGCTCAGGAACTGGGAACATCTGCGCCTCGTC
>NW_010104365.1:10330-15719 GCF_000699245.1 Pterocles gutturalis | reverse complement strand
CAGGGAAGTGGTGGAGTCACCACCCCTGGGGGTGTTCAAGAAAAGTGTAGATATGGTGCTTAGGGTGTTTAGTGAGTTAGGTGGTGTTGGGTTGGACTTGATGATCCTTGAGGTCTTTTCCAGCCTTAATGATTCTGATTCTATGATTCTATGCTGGCAGTGTTCTTCTGTGTCTTTGCCTTGCTCTTGTGGATCCCTGGCACTTGGCCATGTTCAGTTCCCACGTAAAAGAACAAGGAAAATAATGCACAACGTTTTTTTTCCATCATTTAGATAGGCTTTAAGGAAGACTGATAGCCACCTTAGAAATATTCACAAAAAATTTTGAGATGTATTAATCACCAAATATCAGATTTTTTTTTCTCTGTTTCTGGTAGCACTGAATTTGACCCACTCCTGTTGATAATGCCAGGTAATAGTTGTCTTAAACTCATCATTAAATTATTTCCTTAAAAGTAGACTTTGAATATCTGGTAGAGATTAATCCTGTCCTGGAGTCCTTCTGATTATTCACTTGCTTCCAAACTTTTTCTAATATTTTTCTCATCAAATTTGCTGTATTTTTAGATAAATGGGAAAAGTAATAGAATTTGAAGAACATTCTTTGATCCTAAATGACTATGAAAACCTCATGCTTATGCCAGTTGAATGAAACTAATTCACTTTTCTTACTTTTACTACGTCAGTTGTCATGAGGAACAATTATTCATGGAATGTGAGGTTCTTATGTATTGCAATAATGGAAGCTAGAAAGCACCTGCTCTTCCACTTCTTTGTACTGAAATAGCATTTCCACGTTCTATTCTACCCTCTTAAATCTATTTCATACAAACTATACCTAAAAATTCAGCAACAGACTTTTTGTTTTCTCAACTGATATGCTTTGTATGTGTTTTTGACACAGTTCAAGATCCGTCTTTTTGTCACAGAGAGAATTGAAATCCTTCGCTTGGAGGTTTTTTAAACAAAGTTATTCCTCATTCCTAGAGTATCATTTTTTTCAAAAACTAGATACATTTAATTACTGTACCTATCTTTTGTAAATATGACTAATGCTGAGTACTCACTCCTAAATAACACAGGTGGTCCGTCAAGATTTCAGTAGTTGTCTGATTTTCTTGTGGTTGACACCAGCTGCCTGGATAACACTGGGAAGTCTCTGCCTTTCAAGTGAGTGACAGATGAGAAGAAAGGCTGAGAGAAAGCCACCTGCCAAACTTTGCTTGCTATCACTATGTTTTAGTCTAGAGCTGAAAACCTCGTTTATGACAGGTTGCTTGACATTTAAGATTCACTAGCAAAATCCCATTTGGCTTTCGAAGTGCCTTGGACTCTCCAGTGCACTAATGTTTGTATGTCTTTTTATACACACTCCAGGATGGAGATTGCCTCCTTTTACAGAATATAGAAACGTGATTTGCAATTTGGTGCTCACTTAGAGAACCAGAAGCACTCTCTGGTATTCAGGAAGACAAAGGAAAGGCTGATCATGATTATATTACATACGTAACATCCCAGTTAACCATGATGTCCTTGGCTTGTATCTCCAGTTGTCCTTGGTTTGCATCTACTGTTGCTGCAGAGATTCTCATTAGCCATACGCATTCCCCTTTCAGAATCCTACTGAGCACAGATATCATGGCAATAGATTGCAGAGGCTAATTTTGTGTTATATGAAAGAAACCCTGTAATTTGTCTTATATTTCTTGCCTTTAATTGTTTACTGGTTATAATTTTATTCTTTTGCTGGAAGAGTTGGTAAACATAATTTCCTTATCTATTTCCTCTTTTGCATATATTATGTTCAATAACTGTAATTAATCTCCTTTGCAACGCAAACAAACCTAATACTCTCTGTCTCCCAGAGGAGTGCTTTGTGTATTTCTGATTATTTCTTGTCACCTAACTACACACAGTATTTTATTTGCATTTAGTAAATAACTTGGTTGAAATATCACATTAATCTCTGTACAGTCCATCACACGTGGTTGCATAACACTGTTGGTTTTTTTGTTGTTGTTTTCTTGTGTCTTACTACATTCTCATTTGCTGTATTTGCTGCTCTCCTTTTCTTCCTAAGAGGTCAACATTTCATTTGAAAACCAAACCAATAACCAATTATCAGCAATGCAGACTGGTTATTCCAAGTTTTAAAACCCAGCACTTTTTAGGCTTTTGTTTTTGAAGATTTGTTTTCATCTGCCATCCACTTTTGTCACCTGCCTGTGAAAGGACCATCTGAAGTTATTTCAACTTTCCATAGCACTGACTTTACACAGAATATCTGAAGTGAAGATAACGCTTAGATGGAAATTTTAGTACATCACTGCTGTGTCTGTCAGCATTCATGCTCTATCTTATGAAGCTCCAGTCACTGCTCATTTAACAGCTTTCTGCACCAGGTTTGCATGGTCCCACGGACACAAACCTCACTGCAGCTCTTGTTGTGATCTCCCTGGTGCTGTTCTTGGATGAGTCTCGTGCTTCCCAGTTCAGTCTCACGGCTGTTTCCACAACCCATTCTGGCTTCTCAGCTACTAAGGAAAAGTTCCTTAAAAACTTGTAGAATGGAGTTTTATCTCCATCACAATTTGGAGAAGTCAAGCATAGACACCATCTTGAAAGTTCTCTATTAGCCAGAACAAATTCTGTGTCTTAATACAGGGCCAAGTTAATCTCAGATTGCCAGGGTAAGACAGTAAACCCATCTGCCCTTAAATTCTAATAGTGTTTTATTAACAGCACTTGTAGGCAAATGAATCAATCGTTGCCAGTTACAATATCCACTGGTGTATGTATGTGTGAGTGGGTATTTTAAAGTAGGCAAATTGAAATCTCTCTTCATTCTCTCTTCTGTCAGCTCACCACTCCTAAATGGGCTTATGGGCTTACATCTTTTCACTCCCACAAACCTGACCCAAAGCCCAAGTTGACAGCAAATAGCTATCAACTCTCCCTTCCTCGCACAATACGCTCACCCATTCTCTAATGTAGAAAACAAGATTTTGAATTTATGTGGCTCTGTAAATCGGCAGAGTTTGCTGTGATCTGGTAGTCTGCAGCTAGGAGAAAGGGTACAGCATTTCTGGGATTCAGCTACCATGTTACAGGAACTGCATCCACCTTTTGCCTTCCCACCTTACACACGTGTCATTAGAAGTTAATCTTCCTAACTGAAGTCATTGTTGTAACTCATTTGAACAAGCTTTCCATTTTGTGTGGTTTGAGTTTGAGACACTGTGCTTTTTATGAATCAAGTATTATAAAGTATAAGCTTTGTGTATACTGAACGTCTATTTAAAAACTCTGCATTCAAGTTCTTCCTTTGTACTGTAAGCGAAAAAAGTAGAATAATAGGGAAAACTTAATTCCTCTACTGGATAATGATCCGTGCCTTGTGGATCAGGGCTGTAAAAACCCATACTGATTTACTGATTTGGGTTGGCATTTCCAATAATTAAACTTCTGGCTTAACTCTTCTGCATGGTTAGGTCTCACAGTTAGTGTAATCGTTTTCTTCTCCCCATCACATACAGTGTCTTAAATTGCTATTTATGTTTCTGGTTGTTGTTTGCTTAACAAAGATAATATGAGGAGATGGTAATAAAAGCATATTTTCCTGTTGAATAAGCAGAATGTTTTTGCCAGGATAAAATGTGAGTAAAATACCACTGCTTCACTTCTCTCAGTTGTGTACCAGTATTGAAAGCAAATTCTGTACAAAGTGCTACAACATTCATTCTTCCTGCTTTTTTTTTTTTTTTTTTTTTTTTTTTTTTTTTTTTTTTTGTGACAGTATGGCTTCCCAGGTCCTTTAACATTTAGCAGGGTATTCAGAATCCCAAATGTGAGCAAGAATTACAGCTTTCTATTAGCTCCCAAGGAAGACATTGACACATAGTTACCTGATAATTACTTTCATGCAGACTAGATACAACACTTGAAGTATATTTGGGATAGTGTTCTCTGAGACAATGTAATTGAATAGCACCTCAGTTTCTTCACAGACAAATGTTTATTGCTCTTCCACTACTGGGAAGGCTGCATTGTCTTCCACTGCAGTTTGAGTGAAAACATTTACATTTCTGTGTTACTGGATACATGAGCATGACCTTTTCCGTACCACTGCTCCAGCTTGTGCAGGCATCCTCAGAGCCTGGGAAGAATTGCAATGCTCAGTCTTAGCTTAAGAAGTGCCTCGTGGCTCCCTTGCACCAAGCAATATCTGAAAAACCATCAACAGTCTGCATCGTGGCCCAGTAGGTCTTAGTGGTACAGACTCTCACCTACAGCCGTGGTTAACACGACATGTTTCTCCAGAGCCTCTGTAGCCTCTGGGGTTCACAAATGCTCTCCATCCCTTTCCTCTCTTCTTTCAATGTAATCCATGGCCGTGAGCTGACCATAAGCATCCATGGAGAAAGCCCAGGTGCTATGTCAGTCCAACAATAAGGCGCTTTTAAATTTAAGGTGACCTTTGCTTTGCAGGACAAGCTAAAATGCACACTAATACAATGAACTTGCAGGTGCCGTTTCACAGACTGTCTCGTCACAATCTCCAGTAGCCTCCTAGGGAAGCTGAGGAGGAGCTGTCTTTGCCCTACCCTCTTCATAGACTGTTTCATGGACATGCTTTGCCAGACAACCACCAGGTACAGGAAAAATTTAAATGTATGATCTGGTGCTTTGAGTTTTACTTCTTTAATCCAACTTTGAACTTCAGCAGCTCTGTCAGGGAGGCATCAGTGTCCTGAACCTTAAGTCAGCCACCTCCTGTGGATCCTGCCAGTTCTTTGCTGAACTCTCCACCTGGCACTGCCAAAAGCTCTTGCAGCTCCACACTTTTCTGCCTTCTCAGCATGCCCAGCTCCTAAAAACCACCAGGTAAATCTAGATCCAGAGTCTAGTCTGTGAGAATAGGAATGGGTTTTTTCCATATGAAAACAAAACCTGGTTTTATATAGAAAAAAAAGGCAGGTGATTTTTTTTTTTTTTTTTTAACTGTATCTGAAACAGTTTACTTCTTTGGAGCAAACTCAGCAGTAAACATTTTGCTACAGCGTCTTTTTATCCTGCATCTGAGCCCTCTCAAACCCTGCATAACTTAAAACTACAGACATTTCTATTTGAAGTTTTTCCTGCTCAGCCTCCGCTCTCATGGTGAGAATAATTTTAAGTTTAGTCCTTATTACTGGTTTTTAATACTACTTGCTGTGAATGTCTAGTAGTTTCAAGAGTCTTCCAGATATATCAAAGCCTTTCTAAATTTTCTGCTTTGCTTTTTGCATGTATATACAGAGAAAGCATTCAAGCAAACTGAAGTTGCCACTCTCTCACTGTGTTCCCCACATGGCATGCAGGTTACAACTGCCACTTTATCTGCAGGCTG
>NW_010104365.1:0-10299 GCF_000699245.1 Pterocles gutturalis | reverse complement strand
CAGGCTTGTTTTTTTTTTTTTTTTTCCTGCAAATACCAGATCTGGGAGTTGAAGTTTTGGCCTTTCCTGTCTGCTTGCTGATCACACAGGATGAAGAAGATTTCCTAATGTCCCTCGTTCCATAAATGCAGCCAGGTTATAGCAGTGCTCTGTCTTGGGGCTTTCCCACTCTGCTTTTTCCCTGTGCCCACACTGGCATGGCAGCTTTATGACTATCCATGTATTAGTAGTGTACATCACCATGAAACTTCTGTTAAGAACATTACATTAGCTTACAGTAGCTTTCACTTTCCCATGTGTCTACCAGATCTCGCAATAAAAGGTAGCTGTTAGTTCAATCTTACCCCAGCTGGTAGTTTCCGTGAATGTTTTGTGGGTAGTATCCTGATTATTTGTATTGAGTCTTAAAGTTGGGGTGTTTGTGGTGGAATATTAGGGGAAGTAAATGTTTGACTTCTGTCATGCAAGCAGCATATTTCTGTTCATCAATAAAAAGTTAATTTATTTTCTTTATTTCTGGTACATGACTTCTGTGTTTTCTTTCCTCTGACAGTGTTTTTCCTAATTCTTACATTTGCAGTTAAATTAGTATTTCTTCCAGAAGGTAAGAAGATTCAATTCCTGTTGTGAACAGATTATATTAAGCATCTGATGCTGTGAAATTACACACTCCATTTAAAAATAGTTGAAAGGAGGAGGAGAGGGTAGAAGAACAAATTATTAGCAGCCTGATTCTCTGTCACACTCCTGATAAGATCTAGAGAGATAATAGAAGAGTTGCTGGGAAAGCTATGGGATTTTACACTATAGGAGGCCTCCTTGTGATTACTGCTCATGGCACAGAGTTTTTGCCCATCCTTGTCAAAAAGGAGTTTGGTAACAAGTTACATGTGCCTTGTTCAGTTTGGAAAAATGACTATTATAAAATATTCAGCAGGTGTGTACTTCAAAAGCTTATACTAGCTGTATTCCTTATATTGTGTATAGATCTCCTGGAAATATGTAGTATCTTTAAAGCACAAATTGGCTTTCAAAGGGTACTCATCTATTTTCCTCTCAGTGTTTTATTCAGGGACAAGAATGTGCCCTTCGGCAACTGCAGCTGACAGCTGTGGATGAAAGCCATTGTATCAAATGCTGTCTTCTCTGGTTTTAAGCCCTCCCTCATCATGTCCAGCCTGATGTGAATCTGTCTCCAGGACTTCTTTCATTATTTGTCTTTAGAAGCTGAACTTGTACCCACTTCTTTCAAGGCTGGAAATAAGTCAGGTCTCCACTGCAATTTCATTTACTAAAGATGGAAAATCACAGTAGCACTGTCAAAATGTAAGGTATCAAAGCATATCCAGCTTTGATCTGCAGACTTGCAAATGCAAATAAAATTCAAGGGCTTGAGTCTTTTGCTAGTGGTAAGTTAAAATGCTGATACTCCTACACTTACTGTGCAAGCGGAAATCAGTCTTCAATCTGGGGTCTGCCTGAAACAATCCTGAGTATCCTCACTATCAGATGGCTCCCTCAGTTGACCTCAAAAACTTTAAATTTGCTTATGAACACTGAATACAGTTCTTGGGTCAGAACTATGCACAACTTGCAGAGTCACCCTTATTTCAAGAAACAAATTAATCTTTTTCTGAGAATAACAGGCTTGTTTTCTCTTTGTGTGTCTTGGGTTCAGCCGTCTATCTCAGTTTAAATGATACATTTGGCTGGAATAACTAACAAGAAGTTTTAGAACACCACACGAGGCAAACTATTGTGCCTCTGGGACAGGCCATCACAGCTGCCCAATCTGCAGCAGTTTGCTTGTGGCTTGAATGGCCCATTAAATTACATGGCCTGATTCTCCTCTATCCACGAAATATCGCAAGATGAACTTTTAAGGAAACCAAGTAGCTACCCAATTTATATATCTAAAGCTGCAGTTGTACAGTTGTTTAACACAGATGTCCCTTCACTCTTTCATCGAACCCAGCAGAGCTGGCACAAGGCTGTAGAGAGCTGGAGCTGACAAGGTTTATCTGGTCTGACTCGACACCTCGTCTCTACCTCTTACCATTGGGCTGTTGCTGAGAGGGAGTGTAGGAGCCAAAGGACCAACCCTTGTCCTGGCAACTGGAGAAGCAGAAGCTCCTGTCATTTAGGTAGTCTCTTCTGATTCTTCCCTTTCCTTACCCATGTCAATGTCCTTGACAAGTGTTCCTCCCTCTCTCCTTTCCCAGAGAGTCAGAAGAAGACGATGAGTGGGGGCTGATGTGTGGGAGGTTGCATGGCTCCTCTGAGAGGCTACAGAAGTAGGTGAAGAGCTGAGGAAGTTTGTGGCTACAACTATTACATTCAAAGGTACTGGAGAAGGAGAGCCCAGAAAGGCTGGTTCACTGAGGTTAAAAAAAAAAAAAAACCAAACATAAAACAAGAGAGGTGACATTCACTGCCTCCACAAACTCTACTGGTCTCTCCTCATCCCAGAAATCCTTTGATCCTTTGTGGAGCTCCACCCTTAATCCTTGTGCTGGTTTGATTGAGATAGAGTTAATTTTCTTCATAGTAGCTAGTATAGCATAGTATAGGGCTATGTTTTGGATTTGTGCTGAAAACAGTGTTGATAACACAGGGATTTTTTTATTATTGTTGAGCAGTACTTACACAGAGTCAAGGACTTTTCTGCTCCTCACACCACCCCACCAGCAAGGAGGCTGGGGATCCACAGGAAGTTGGGAGGGCACACAGCTGGGACAGCTGACCCCAACAGACCAAAGGGATATTCCATACCATAGGATGTTGTGCTCAGCATATAAAGTTGGGGGAAGAGAAAGGAAGGGGGGGACATTCAGAGTGGTGGTGTTTGTCTTCCCAGGTAACCATTAGCATGATGGAGCCCTGCTTTCCTGGAGATGGCTGAACACCTGCCTGCCAATGGGAAGCAGTGAATTAATTCCTTGTTTTGCAGAGTCTGCAGACTCTTCCCAGTCCTGTTTCCAAGCTCTTTTTCCACTCAAATCCCTTCTGCTGTCACCGTAAAATTGAGTTTTGCCTTTAAGCCAACCCTGCTCTTCTTCATTTGTACTAGTACATGTGTAGGTCCCTAGGTGCTTGCAAGATTATTAATTCATTTAAACACATTTTTTACAATAATTTCCTCAAAATAACAGTGACAATCCACAAATATAAAAATATGGTTTCCTGAGTACACCATTTAGAAAAAGTTTACCAGTTCTACTCCAGTTTTTTCAACATACTGCAGGCTGTTTCTCAAACCACCTTTTCATTTATACCAATTATACTGTTTCTATACATTGGTGTTACGTTTTGTTTAAGTATTTCTAATTCTGAACAACCCAAATGCTATAAAACCCCACACTTTAAAGATGGAAGAATTCCTCTGTAACATGCACAATTCTTAACTTTGCCAAGCTGAAGCCAAGTTTGAGCTGGAGAGTTTGGAAATATCCCCAAGTGATATTTCTTTCACCACATTTTCCAAGTAAGTTTATCTTTTCTTGTTGCTCTTGTTGCTGCTGCTCAGCTTATTTATAAATCTTTGAAAACAGGAATGTATAATGAACACAGAGTCAGTTTCTTAAATTACAGCACTGAGGCACTAACAAGTAAGCACCACTATAATCAAGCTAATTAAAAGGCCACGCTAAGGATGGGAATCTGCATATGAAAAGGGACATCATTTTCCTGATGGTAGTTTTACTGTCCTCTCATATTTGCATGCACCCTGTTGAGTCTCACCATCAGTTGAAGCTGAGCTACTTAAAGAAAAAACAGGTTTTTACCCCTTAATCTCTTTAAACCAAAGCAATATTTCTACTGTTGGCCAACTGGTCCTGTGTTTTTCAAAGTTCATTCTTTGAAGAAGTGAAACATTTTCATTTATCCAGAAGAGCAGATGCACAGCACACTTGGGGACAAATGAGATGAGTGAGTTGTGTAGTGAATTTCTAATGATTTTTCCCTGGTAGAGACTTCAGAAAGTACTTTTGAAGATGACAAACTAACATGAAAATGAACAGTGTTCTTTGTTTCAAAACTGTGTGGAAAGATCACTATGGGCTTCCATACTCAGAAGCTACTGCAGGACATTCTGGTCTTAGCTTTTTTTTTGTTGCCAGAAGGGTAAAAATGTGGGGTGGAGGAGATAATAGCAAAAGATAATGTAAATTGCACACAAATCTCCTTTCCATCCCCAGTAAAAATCCTTCCTGTGACAAAATTTTGTCTCATAAAATCCCTGTTTTGGTGACAACTAATATGCTTTTGAAGCTGAAAATACTTTATTTAGGATATGAAACATTTCAAGGAGCTCTCAAGTATGTTATGTAGCCACAAATTCAGACAGAAGAGCATTGAGGTCACTTGGAGCTAGCTTCTGAGGAGCATAGGACTCATAACTTAAGTTACATACTTTGCCAGACTTTGTTTTTGCAATGTTTTAGAGTTCCAGCACTAGATAAACACTGAAAACTCAAGAAATAATTTCATCATATTCTGAAAGACTGCTATGAACTTGTAAACTTGTGGAATATAATGCCTGTGAACCATCACAAAGTTTCTCTCAACTGTCCACACAATTTTCTAGGGTTGGTAATGATTTAAGGCCTCAGAGAGTGCAGTGCACTGTGGAGAATTGGTTAGTCAGCTGTGGTTTACTTTATAATGTTTTTTCAGAACACAATCTGGTTTTTTTGCTGGTTGTCTTTAAATGGAAATCTGAACCACAGGTTTTTTTGGATTTAGTTAGAAGTTGACCACTACCTTTTACATTAAGCACATGCAGATTTGCAAGAATTTCCAGCTGTTGGAACTTTGCTGCACATTGAATGTCTTACACAAGTAACGCAGCACATCCTGTCATGTCCCTGCATTTCTTCTATGCATTAATTTCCCCTCAGTGGTTTTCAGGTAAAACCAGGTTTGGGGAATATTTTGTTAACAACAGTTAGCCAGCAAAGCTGACAATAATCTTCCAGCCACTCCACTGGTTGTTTCTACACTGGGAAATTTTCTTAATGGGGAAGAAATAAATCATCAGGAAAGTACTATGCTGCCTCCCTGATATAGGGCACAAGAAAATTTCCACTGATGTTTTTCAGGTACTAATTTCATATCCATCTGCATTATCCTAGTGCAACTTAAAGCTACAATAGAGCAAGTGTACTATCTTGCAAAGGAAAACACATATCTGTTGC
The DNA here is from genome assembly GCF_000699245.1 of Pterocles gutturalis. Lineage (NCBI taxonomy): Eukaryota > Metazoa > Chordata > Aves > Pterocliformes > Pteroclidae > Pterocles > Pterocles gutturalis. The sequence continues at coordinate 5,101 of NW_010104365.1, read as the reverse complement.
TCGACATCATGCACAGTCCATAGGTAGCTATAATATGGTGTGTAAGTGATAATCTGTTTGACTGTTTCCATTCAGTGTTGTAGGGATATGAAAAAAATTGTCAAGAAATACTGAGCAACATTAAACTAATTTCCAATCAATAGACTAACATCTAGATTCTCATATTTATATAGGTATCTAACTACAGTTTATTTCAAACATATGAATGAGTATATTAATGTCAAGTTGTGTGTCACTACTAAGTAGACACTGCCATTAATGATTTTAAAAGGAACACTATTATTTTAGTGGGAGTACAACGGGCTGAGTAGGTCACCCTTCATACGATATACCTGTGAAGAGATTGGTGTGTACTACACTGCTTACATCATCAAGAAATAATTTATACAGATGTAATATGTAATAATAAAACATTTTTTAAAATTCCCATTATATAAATCCCCATTATATAAATTCTTTAAAAGTATTCCACAATTCCTTACACTGTTTGTCAACCAGTTATCATCCTGTCTTGAATTCTTCTTTTGCAGAGAAAGACCAAGAAGATTGTAGTGTGGCAATTTTGATTTCTTCCTGGAATCTTTGTTTCTCTGTTCCTTTCGATCAAGCTATAAATGTGAAAATAATGCAGAGTCTGGGCTGGCCTCATGCACCAAATCATTTTTTACCAGCACAGAGTAGCCAAGTGCCCATACAGATGCCTTTACATTTGTCAGCAGCTTTTCAAACAATTGGTCATGGTCCTTCATGGTTTACCTTCCTTCACAATGAGTGAATGAAACACAGGGAGGGCTGGTGAAAGGATCTTAGCCAAGCTGTTTCCAGTGTGCATCCTTTGCAAACAGACAAGTAGCTTCCTCCATCAAGGGCTGAGGTTTAGTTGAGCTGGAGGTGTCTGAAAGATAACCCTCTCATGACGAAAGAGATGTCAGTGTGGCAGGGTTAGTCAGTTAGCGGTGTTCCAGCTGTTTCTTGCTTGCCCTTACTGTTCTTGTATGCCACTGAGTACTGTTGATCCTGGGTTTTGCCAGTGCTCAATGCATCATTGTGTCCATCCCCCACTCTGCTGCTCCCACGGCTCATCAGTTTTAGCTTTCATCTGTTCAGTGACCTGGTCTACAAGGTCTAAAATGTTGCCTCAAAGTCCGGCAGGGAGATTAGTAAACATCTAAATCCCTTGGGCACACAGGAAAGCTCATTCATGCAGGGGCAAGAGCTTCCTCCAGGGCCAGCCAGAGTGAAAGTGGACCTTTCATCACAAATGTTCTCCATCTTTCGCTACTGTGTCTGCAGGCTTCTGGGCTTGCTTGCTTTAGCACACATTCTGCTTTTATGCCTCATATCCCACCATTCCTCCTCTTGCTGCAGAATGACAGACTGTCTGCAAAGATAACCTCAGAGGGCTCTTTCATGTAGCTTATGCAAATAAAGGTGTTGGATAGTTTGGCATGCAATGCAAAACCAGCAATCTGGAAGCCTGATGTTGAAGAAGAGAGAGTTATTTCAAATTAGTCTGGTCACCACTCTCTTACAGCAAAAGCTTCAAAGTGTGACCTATATTCCATAAAAATGCAGTGGTGCTATCAAAATGAGTAGAATTAATCTGTACCTTTGTCTTTGTAGATTGTAGATAGATTTTTAAAATTGCTTACATATTTACTGAATCCTTTCTTAAGAGCATTGATCAGTCAGAACATGTCAGACTTTGTCAAGGAATCTTTTTCTTCAGTGATTTGGAAGTGACATTTGTACTAGGTGGGTTTTTACACAGATTTTCAGTTTTATATTCACACAAGACTCCCCAGTCAGTCTGTTTCTGCCATTGTTATCCTGAAATTAACAAGAAAACATGTTTGCTCTTCTTAAGTCCCTTGTTTCAGGGTGAAGAAATGGAGAGAGGCTGAATGTGAAGGCATTGATTGGTGAAGGGAACATATTTTTACCTATCAAGATAGCATGATGTATTTCTCTGGAATGTGTTTGTGGTAGGACATGCTCAGCATGCGAAAACTAAGGCTAAATGCTGTTGAGTTAGCATGCACGTGCAGCCTGTATGCCTTTTAATGACGTGACTTCTTGTAACCAATCCTGTTTTTCATAGTAAGGCAAAAATCTAGTGGTTTCCAGTTGAGTGACTAACTGTTGCAACTTTCTTGGCAAGAAGCAAAGGTCTTTAAGACATCTTCCTCTCCATGTTCTCACGGCACTGCTCAGACCTATGAAAGCTCAGGGGAATTAACTATGCAAAATCCTTCATAGATTATTGATCATTCCCCAGCTCACATTTTACAGAAATCTCACTCAGAAATGGTCTTTAAGTAGAAGCTTCTATAATAGTATTAATAAAAAAAATGTTTTCTTGCAGATATAGCTGCAGAGGGAAAACATTTGCGAGGGCTGTTAAGTCTGGATCTGTGTGGCTATCAGTTTATGGAATTCAGTGTGACCTGTGGTGTCCTGTCCTGAAAAGAAGCCTAAAAGGTTCATGGAAAGGAACTCTTTCATCAAATTTAAGTAGACTTTGACCTTTCTGAAACTGGTAGTTCTCTTTGCAGCTTTTTCCCCTTTACCTAACTTCTGTGCCTTCAAAAATCTTGTCTTTCTTTTATGCACACTCTATCGACATCTTTCAGATGAAAAAAGATGTGCGTGGGATATGAGAGAGAATTCCTGCCTTCAGTAGCAAGTTCACCTCAAAATTTAGAAATTAAATTAAAAATTGAGATGTGGAGGAGTAATTCAAGTAGGTGATAAGAAATTCAAGAACAATTTTTTGGAAGAACACAATATGAATGGTTTGTTTTCATTTGAGCTGGGGATCTAAAATTTATTTCAAAAATAAGACACATCTCATTGTGTTGTGACAGATTTTATCCTCAGTAATGCATGCAGCCAACATTTTCATTATTCTTTAACCTCTGTAAAAGGTCACTGTGAAGTGACAAGGTGATGTCTTCACCATGAATGGGAGGTGTATTGGAGAAATCCTAGTAGGAGTGGGACTTTTCTAGACACCAGATATCGTCTCTAAACAAAAGCATAAACGTAAGCAATGTAAAGAAGAGGGGAAATATAAAACAGACAGAGGACCCCAGTCAGTGTCTCCCTCCTCCCCATCCTTCTTTCCTCATCCCCATCAGACAGTCCTGTGTAAAATGTGTAGGGTAGCTAGCCACTGAGTCCAAGAAGTGTTAAGTTTGGCACTGACACCAGGAACATCAGATGCAATGGTGAAATGGAAGAAAGAAATGGTTGCAAAATATATATCCCTTCTGTTTTCTTGGAAAGCAAGAAAGCAGCCGACATGTTTTTCAGATTTAACTGTGTTTTCTGTTGCATATTCTGATCAGGTATGTCTTAAACTGGAAATTAATTAGTCAGTGTTTAGAAAATATCTAAACAGAACTAGTGAAGTACATCTGCATATTGATGAGACAGTATCTTAAGTCTTCGTAGCCAGAGGCAGGATTTAGAAAAGCAATGTCAAAAATTTCCAGATGAGAGTCTGCCAGGCAGTTGGCCTGGGAGGAGAAGAGTCCAGAGGGAACATTGTAATCTCACATTTGACTGAGCAAGCACCTGATTTAATAGCCAGTAGGGAACATCACCAGCATAGCTTTCTGAAAGACAGAACAGCAGTCTGGCAGCAGTGATTATTTTCTGTACCCCTAGGTAAGGAACGTACAGAAAAGTCACAATCGGGAAAAGAAGCTCCCAAATGATATCGATCAGATGAAAACAGGAATGTATAAAAGCCTGTGACAATAGTGGGAAAAATATCAGCCTGTGTTCATCTTTGGGGATTTTTCAGACTTTGTTAAAGGCATTGTAGCATGTTCTGCACTTGCCATTGATCAAAACAGATGAACTTTGCTTCCTTATTAATGGCACAATGTTGAGTTCCCAACAGAGGTCACCAAAAATGCATCAAAACAAATCCTGGTTCCTACTGGCATAAGTGCAAAGGAAATTTGAACATGAATATTTCACATAGCATGCAATGTATTGATTTACACTCAGAATGCTTAAGTCATCTTTAAAAAACATTAAAGAAATATTGATGCAGTTTTGAACTTTTTAAAGCAAATATTCCAGGGACTTAATGCTGAAAGCTTAAAATATAAGCAAGTAACTTTAGTGCTACATGTTAATTTGGACTGGCTGAAGAAGAGGCAACAGCTAGAAATTTAAAGTATATTCACAAAATCAGGCCAAAACAGTCTTAGAAAAATGAATCTGGATGAAGCCCATAGGCTTCTATGAGCATTACTCTTAGGATCTGTGCATAACTTGTGAGGAATAACATTAGCTCTATAAAACCCTTTCAATTGTGCTGCCTAATTCAAGAAATGAGATAGTGCTCTATCTAACATAAGCAAAGCCCAAAAACCTAAGTCAAAACTCTTTTCTTTTTTGAGGTACACACAGATCATACATTCACTTAGCAGTGCCACGTGCAGTGCTAAGTTTTGGGACAAGAATTCCGTGGCTAAGGGGCAGATCCGCTCCTGTACATGCTCCTCTCATCTTGCAGATTTTAAAACACCATTGTATCTTCTAAGCTTTGCTCATGTGAGCATAATGAAAACAAAAATAAAACTAAGTAGGACACAGGCTGCTGGAAACACGACAATGTATCTTAAAAGTGCTGCCTTTCCTATGAAATCACACCCCCATGCTCCTCACTGTTTATACAGAGCCTTTCCCAACAGCCAATCCCTGTGGCCAATAATCTGCAACTTTAGCCCATTCCTAGAGATCTTTATCACCATTAGGCAGAATCACATAATGCAATTTGAGGGGTATTGAGGGGTATCGGCTCTTCAGAAGGGATAGGCAAGATAAGAGGGGTGGGGGAGTTGCCCTCTATTTCAAAGAGTGGATAGATTGTGAAGAGCTGTGTCTGAGGAACAGCCACGATCAGGTCGAGAGCTTATGGGTAAAAATCAAGGATCTGTCCAGTATAGGGCATCTAGTGGTTGGGGTCTGCTACAGGCCACCTGGTCAGGGGGAGCCTGTTGGTGAGGCCTTTTTGCTCCAGCTGCAGGAGATGTCCTGTGTGGGGGATCTTGTCCTGATGAGGGATTTCAACCACCCAGAT
>NW_010104364.1:640-851 GCF_000699245.1 Pterocles gutturalis | reverse complement strand
TAAACCCCGGCCAGCGCTCAGCACCATCGTCCCCTCCATCCCCTACAAGGGTTTGTTGGACCCAGCCCGTACGACCCACAGGTTTCTCCCTTTGGCGATTTTCAGCTCGAGATATATATTTATACCCGCAACTTGTGCGAATTAACAGCATTCCTCTCCTATTGAGTCAAAAGCCTCGGCACAAATAGAGGCGCTTCATGGAAAAAAAAAA
>NW_010104364.1:0-203 GCF_000699245.1 Pterocles gutturalis | reverse complement strand
ACCCGTCCCACTGCCCGTGCCACCCCCATGGGCTGTTCCAGCCACGCCAAGATGGCACTATAGCTAAAATGGGTATTTTATGTAAATATATGCTAATAGTATAATCGCCGAAGGGGGGGTTTGGGGTGCTGCAGGGTGGGGAGGATGGGGATGGGCATCGTGGGAAGCAGAGCTGGGGGGAAAGGGGGGGAGAAGAGGGGGAA
>NW_010104363.1:9709-27346 GCF_000699245.1 Pterocles gutturalis | reverse complement strand
CGGCCGCCCTCCGGGAAAGGGGTTGGAGGGGGGCAGCTCGGGGACTCCTCGCTCTCAGGTTAAATTGGATTTGTTTCTTCCCGAGCTGCCTAAAGGGGAGGTTTCCCACGCCTTGCAGAGGAGCAGCCGGAGGTACATTCACCAAAGAGCCCCGAATCCCTGGGGATGCGACGCAACTGGCCCCAGCCAGGGGATTAATCGTTTGGGATTAATCATTTAGGATTCATCACTTGGGACCTGAATTAGAGGTACTTGGGATGTAGGGAGCATCCCTTTCCTTCAAGGGAAAACAACAGAGTTCCTTCTGACCGACATTTCTCTGCAATCGTAAGCAGGAGCTGTATGAAGTCTGGTCGCTTGGAAAAAGCTGTCAGAGCCCTGAGATCGATCGCTAAGGACAATTAATAAATAAATCAAAAGGAAATGAACTTGCTTCAGTCTAGGGTCACAGAACCCTGCAGATGGTCACGATTAAGATGCCTGAAAAGCTGTGCTTCCAGCAAGGACCCAACGGAGAAAGAGCTTCCCCACACTGACACGGCCATGGCCAGGGGAGCAGAGCTGGGGGTTTTGAGAGCAATTAGCAGGAACAAGGAACCTCCTCGAACAGCGAGCCTCCCTCAGCTGTTCTGCTTCATCTCCTGCACAGCTGCAGGCTCCAGGAGGCAAGCTGCTGCTCTGGGGGATGCTCACTTAATGGCTGCAAGCTTTGAAGCTATTTTCTTCAGGAATTTAACCAGTTACCCGGTGTTTTGGGGCATTATCACTCTTATTATTTACCTTGCCTCCAGGGGAAGCTGATACAGGAGCCAGCAGCAGGTAAACTTGCAGTTTTTCAGAAGAGAAGCAAAGGCTCTGGTTTGGTTTAGTTTGTTTTTCTCTTCTCAGAAGCACTTGTTTCTGCCCAGGGATTTGCAGAATGCTGCTCGCAGGCCCCACACTGAATGACTCCAAATCTAAGAAACACCCCAGCACCCAGGCTGCTGGAGGCACCGAGGATTTTACGTTCTTGAAAGGGTTTGGTTTGTCTGTTGTATTTGCAAGGGAGGGGATCAGCGAGGGGAGAGATCCCTGGCAGCGAGCCCCCGGTTGCACAAGTGCTACTGGCAGCTCCGCAGGGCTGGTGCTGTTGGGATGCTCCCAGTAACCCCTTCAGAAAAGGATCCAGCATCCCAACAGTCCAAGAGATAACAGACTGGCTGTTAAACACCAACAGGGTTCCAAATGGCTTCGAGGGTTTATTTCTACAAAGTCACAAGCAGGTTAAGTAAAGGAAGGTGGTTGGTGTTTGGGTAAGACACAATACCTCGCTCTCCTCAAATGTTTTATAAACTTGCAGAATCATGATCCCTTCTCAAGGGAAGAGCCCCCAGTCCCAGTCCAGCATCCCATGGACAAGTTTCCAAGTGCTTAAGTGACCTGGGAATCCAAGACACTGCTTCAAAGGTGACTTGTCACCTGGATTCTAGCTACGGGGGAGATGTCCTGAACCTTCAGTTATCAAAATAGTACTTGAAATGTGGGAACCAGTCACCCAGACAGTTGCAGCCGCTGTGGTGCCAGGGGGTATATGCCTCCGGGCTGGATTTAGTCCCACCACTTGGGCTTTGCCAAGCGTCAGACCCTGACCTGAGATCCTTCCTGGCTGCCAGGAGAGCCCTGGGTGACACCCTGTGCACAGCTCGGATTCCTGCATCTCTGCAAGACTTTACTTTTCTCCTTGGCAGAAGTGAAGGGGAAAATAGGGAACTGGGGAAGAATCATTTAGATTGGTGGATTCACACAGAAAGGAAAGTGTGTGCATATTTCCTGATGTGTTCAGGAACTCCTCAAAACACCTGGAGTCCTGCTTTACCCAAGTCCTCTGGACTTCTCCAAATCTGTGAGAGCAAACCATGCTGTTCCTCTGCTAGCAGAGCTGCTCAGGACAGCCTCTGCCTCGCAGGAGAGGCACGGAGCTGGGGACACACATCTCATTGCACAGGGATGCTTGTGACCCCTCTGAAGTAAAAGCTTCTTGCAGTTTTTCAATCACCTTCTATTTGTGAATAAATGCTGAATTACTGCTTCTCTGTGTTGCCAACATCTGGAAAATGCTCCACGAGAACAGGACCCACATGTAAAAAAATTATGAGAATGCTTCATTTTAAAGATCATTACAGATATGATTTTATTCTGAATTTCACAAATAATAAGCATTTTTCTATTAAAAAAATAGGGTAAGAATCAATTTAGTTACAGACAGAAATATTTTACATTCTTAGAAGAAACTTCTCTTTCTATATACAAGACTGTGGCCGTGAGTAGTTTCAAGTTCTCCCCAAGGCATTCGTAAATAAGGTGTTACAGTGCCCAAGCCGATTCTGTACTGTAAGAAAACTGTTTACAACTGCCAAGATTCAGGTTCTATTCTACAAATACTGAAATCGATATTTATCTGCAGAGACAGTCCCATCAGTGTCCTCACGTTAATCTCAAATCCCATGAGATCAGCAATACAGCGTCATCCTATCTCAAAATAACAGTGCCACACCAAACAGTTTTACCATGTACTCAGTGAAAATGTTCACCAATATCTTCAGGCAGCTTTGTGCAGAACCATGAAGGGTTGGCTGTGCAATTCCAAGAACATGACCAAGCATTCAGCCCCCAGTCCTTGCTCGACTTCCCACAGGGCAGCTCCCTGGGCAATGCACTGCCTCCCTGGGCTTTCTTCTTCCAAATGGGAACTTGGGAACGGGACACAAGGTGTTCACACCTCCTAACAAAAATAACCTCAGAAGTCACGCAAAGTTGCCTGTTTCTGCCAGATGAAATACTAAATGATGCTCATGTGAACATTACACTCACCGTCAGGGGGGTCAAACGGAGAATCTGACAAACACAGACTGTGCAGCAGGAACATTACAAGTGATTACGGCACCTTTGGAGTTAATGGTGTTTCTACTCGCAGGCAAAGAAACTGAAGTCACTGATTATGTGACAGGCCCAAGATGATTGAAAGAAGTCTGTCTAAGAGCTGGAAAGGAAGGGATCCTTGTTCCCAACTCGAGGCCATGTGCTGTTTTCTTGGTGAAGATACTGTAGGGTGCATGGTCCGCTAGCAACGCAGAATTTTTCCTAACCAGATAATCTGGATAACTGCTGCTGTAATCCAGGCTATGGGCACCCAAACCAGTCAGTATTCCCAGGTGAAGGTCAGCCTGAACATCAAGATTTATATTATCTCCCTCCGCAGCACAAGGAGCTCATGGGTTTATCACAACTCCTCTTTCAAAGGGAAATTCTGTCCCTTCCCCCTTACAAAACATCACTATTCCTTCAAGGATAGCTGAAGCAAAAGCACTGCCTTTCCCCGAGAGCAGCACAGGTCCCTCCCCACCAGCCTGACCAGGCAAGACCGGTGTTTAGGTGCATCCAAATACCAGTACTAAAGCCCATCAGCTCTTTACAGAAGGGACAACAATCAGGGTGTGACTTCTCCTTGGGATTCACGGCTGTCCTGTGCATCCGTCTACCACGAGGCCAAGAGGAGCATCTCCCACGTGGACCTGGACTCATTTCACGACACTCTTAGAAAAAAGTGGTCCATTCACAGCCAAGTCTCAGAAAGTCCTGTCCAGTCCCAACTTCTATTAATGAACCATACACTGCCTAGGAGTCAGTCACATCCGAAATCGCGGCACTCAGCAGACGCCCTCCAAAGCCCAGGCTGGGCAGCACCGGAGCTCTATCCTGCAGGGACACCCGCAGCCACGCGTAGTGCTGCAAATCTTACCTGTTGCCAGCACTGACACTGCTCTAAGATCTGCCAACCACTGGATCAGTTCTTCTCATCTACATCTTGTTTGCACAGATCAGATCCCTCATCTGTATGAAAACATTCCCTCAATTTCTCTTGGAAATACATTTTAGCTGGATTTTGCCTACCCACTAGAACAAGCTCCTTGTTTTAGAGATAAACTTGAAAAGAGTAGGATAAAAAGTAAATACAAAATAATCCAGTATGCTGTATTAAACACTCTACATGGCTGACTCGTACTTTTTGTTGTTAAAAAGATAACAAGGAAAATAAAAGTATTTTTTGACACAAAGAGATTGCCATTGTGTTTTGTAGTATTAGTCATAATCAGGAAATTCCCCAATTTGTCTGGATCACAAAAAACCCAACAACAGAAACCCTCCCCCCCCCACAAAACACTTTAGTAAACATCAGAATATTAAATATTCAAGAACAAAAGGCTCATTGTCAAGGCACACACCCGGATAAAACAGTGGATAAGAAATTACAGCTTAATCAGACGTGGAATGGACTCTGCACTTCAGGACAGGAATTTCCATAGCGGATCATGTATCAGCCCAGCACGTATCTTACATTTCAGGATATTTTCCAAAACAATTTACAGGAAGAGACTTATGGGACACAGTTGTTTACATTGGCAAACTCGTTACAAGGAAGTTGGAGCTAAATGTGTTTTGCCTCAGATTCCTGCGGTTATCAGATAATTCTTCTACAACACACAGGGAAGAAGCTGCTTCTAGATGTTCCAGTTCCTAGAAATAAGGTTTACATAGAAGAAGATTTGTACCAAGTTTTAGAACATATTCTTTTGTTTGCAACAAGTATTTCCAAAGCCTGACAAACTGGATAGTGTCTTTCAGGCAAGGGAGACTGGCTGCTACACACTCCCTCCTGACACATCTTTGCTCACGTCAAGGCTATTATGTGCTGTGCAGTGAGGCTTGCAAAATCCAGCTTCTCCATTTTTGCACTAGCTTCAAATCCCACACTGGGTTTCAAACCCCTCTGCCAAGGGCCTCCCAACCTATTCAACAGGAGTGACCCTGCATCTGCCCAAACCTTGGGACGTCTCTCCTCCGAAGAGCTGACAAGACAACAAAACTCAGTTTCTCCGTATCCTTCTCTGACCGGGTAAGATTGGCCAACTTCCTGCTGCATCCAGAAATTAAACCACTCAACAAGTAGGTGAGAAAATGCAGAGAAAGTGAAGCAAACCCTAAAGCTCAAGACACTGGTAGGACGAGTTTAAACAAACCAAACCACTGCAGTCTAGACAGGTTTGTTTTTAAACTTTCTTATTCCTAAGACAAGCCGCCGAGCTGCACACCAGGGCATCAGTCCGACGGCTGGAGCCTGTTACCGAGGTCAGAACATGGGGGATCGGTTAAAAAAAGACTGGAATCACCCGATGTCATTTATGTATTAACATAGAGTAGGAAAATACTAAACTTCCACCACCAGCTGCTGTGGCAGAGAGTAAGGCCCCTAGCAGCTCTGGCTATAAAGGTTTACATTCTGCTTATTAAATCTCTACAAGACAGGAGAAAACACAACCAAGTGCCGGGATCTTTCACCACTGACATCTGGCCAAGTATAATCAGAACAGCAAACACAAGAGGTGGCGCACATATATACTGGATATATTTAAAGAAACATGGGTATTTTGCCAAGGGTGCTTCAGTGACCCAAGGAACAATTGCTTGGTGGATTGTCAACAAAGTTTGTTTTTTTAAAAATAATTTGAAAACAATTCACTGATTACACGAGTTAAGTGAAATAACAGAGCTCACAGCGACCATAGAGTTGGCACTTGAGAATCGAGAACCAGCAGTCAGAAACATATTCTGAATTTTGTTCTCAGTACATTCCACCGTGAGGTTGATGTAGTGGCACAGATTAACACAAAATTAGCTCTAAATACATGAATTGTGTGCGTGTGTACATGCACGTGTGTGAAAAGCACAGAACAAGACGACAGTAGAATTGTGTCCATCATCCAAATTGCACAGAAGACGTTAAAAACAATTTAGACATAAAACTTCCATCACACATCAAAATGGAAGAACCCCAAACTAGCACCACTCCCTCCACACAGATGAGACCTTTTGCATCATTTAAAATAAATACAGCCTGGAACCAGGCCACAGCCAGGGGCAGATGTAAACAGCTTCACCAGACAGGCACAGCTGAAAACCAGCATTGGAATCAAGTGAATTTAGTGAGCAAAACTTCAGTGCTACAAATATTTTGTGCAAGACAATCCTTCTGATCTATGTTGAGTTACAACATATCAAGTTAGCATTAATCCTCTAAATCTTTCTTTGCATCTTTCCGAATTTGCTAAAAAATTCAGCAGGTGCAAAGTCATTTGAGTAAGACCGCAGAGAGGCACGTCCTCATCACCTTCATTATAACAAAGAAGTTTCCTGTCCAGAGACAGAAATCAAGGAATCAAAACCAAGTAGCAGCTTTTTCTGGCTATTTTTACTTCTTGATGTGCGTTAGCTCTGGAGAAGGTTCACTGAGGAATCCAGGTGCCCCGTCAGCCCTTGAACTCCTTTTCAAGTATCTTTCAGCTGAACTCTACACTTACAGTCACACAGGATTGACCAGATACTGCTCCACGGTACTACTGCATTAAACCAACTGCGGCTGAAAAATCTCATTAAAGGCTATACAGTATGTTCATACAAAAAGAGAATGTATGTAACACAGTGTTTAAATTAATAAATAAGGTTAAAATTACAGGAAACAATACGTTGCCACTAGCCCTCTCTAGAACGAATATTAGAAGAAAAGTCCATTTCACTTTCAGTCCACCAGCAAGTACACAGGAGTTCCATCAGAAAGATGTGCTTTTAAGAATCTCTGGATTTTCTTCTTCCTCCTTGGAATCCCTTGTGGTAATAGCTGCAGTGAGGGGGGGGGGGGGGGGGGGGGGAAGGAGAGAGAAAGAAAATAGAGAATCACTTAAAAATTAGATGAGAGAACAGAGAAAAAAAAATTCTAATATCCTCAGCCCTATCTGCCATTACAGCCTCCTAATTTTAACATCCTGTTGACTTCAGTCGTACAGGTCCCTTCCATACCCCAGGTGTATGGTTATGTTCCATCTTCAAGCAGAGCCAGGGCAAAAGGCCAGACGTTCTCAATGCCTTTTTAGGTCAGCTGAACTAGACGGGAAGAACCCAGCCCTTCCACAGTGCTTACATGACTTTCAGAACCTAGAAAGATTGTAACCCACAAAGTGTCCCTACACCTTCAAAAGCAACGATATGCTTTTACAAATGCATTCCTCACACATACTTTTATTCAGTCCTCAGAGTAAAATTATAAATTTGGAGCCTAATGATGTATGTAGGAACATACACACTTGGGAAGAGGGACCAGGATTCCAGCCAAGCTCTTCCATCTTCAACAGAGCGTTAACTACACGACCGAAACCCGCCCCTCCCTCTGACAGTACCTAGGCAAGTCCGCTCCCCTTCTCAGAACAGAGAACAGATGTATTAAGATCAGAAGGTGACACTTACCCTTTCACCAACAGCATTTGCTCAATTGTGTCTGGAAGAGGCATACCGTAGCTTTCTGGCAGAAATAAAGTCAGAATTCCTGATAGCACTGTCAGGCTCCCCATCAGGATGTAAGGCAGGAATCGGTCATAGGCACCTAGCAGAACAGAAAAACCCCTTAGTCTCTGATAATGTCTGTGTATACAAGGCTTTATTGGTGCAAGAGTGATGCTTTCAGTAAAAAGCAAGCAAACTACCCCCCTCACACCCTGTCATTCAAAGCATATTTGCTTAAAATGTGGTTTTAGGAACTCGAGACTGGGAAACCACAGCTCCGAGAGCTGTCCCTATTGGGTCCATCAGACTGGGAGTCGTCAGAGCATCTCTTCAACAGGCACAAACCACAGTTTCTCTGTGTTATGACCCTTGTTCAGAGATGTTGAGACCCCACTTTTACCTGCAGTTTCACAAGACACCTGGATCTGGAAACAAAGACCAGTAGAAAAACCCAGTGACCCAGAGAGGCAGGACACTGTTCTGGGTGGAAGGCATTGCTTCCCCCCCCAGCGGCTCCCCACGGACAGTGAACTCACCGAGGTAAACGAAGTAAGGCGAGAGGATGCTGCCGAGCCTCGAGGCCATGGAACTCGCTCCAACTCCCATGTTTCTCACTACTGTCGGGTAGAGCTCAGCCGTGTAAACATAAACCATTGCAAAGGCAGATGTGATCCCAAATTTCCCTAACATCACCAGCAGAACAGACAGCGCACGAATATCTGAAATCAAAATGCAGGAAGGATTTCAACACAGCTCTGACAATTGATAGTATCTCCTAATACTGTTGCGTTTGTATAACTTCTGTTGAACGATTTCCAGTATCTGGCATCTTTCTTTCTCTGTACCTGTCTACAAGCACAGGCAACTTTTTTTAAATTATTTTTTTTTTAAACTACTAGGACTCAACATTTTCATTTCCTGTTGAGAATGGGGCTTCCTGACAAGTAAAAAAATAAAGAGAACAGAGCAAGAACTGCAGAGGTCCTCTCAGATTTCAGAGGCCAGATCTCTGCTATTGCAAACAATGCCATATATCCCGGTTTAACAAGGTGAACAAAGATAAAGACTGGAAACAAGTTATTTTTAGTTTCCTGCTCTGGTTTCTCATTAACATTACTAGCTAGAAGCCAATAATTTAATTACAGGAAGGTGGGTTGGCTTTAACTGGGGCAGTTAGATTTGAAAATCAAAACAAATGGTATCAGTGTCCAATTGAGTCAAGAGACTGGAGAAAAAAGAACGCAACACGTGTCTTACCTGTATACAATACACAAGGCACTTCTTGCACATTCTCTTTTGTTTATTCTTTGATTTGTAAACAAGCGCTAAGCAACAACACCCCCCAGTCACAGCCAGCATCACTACCAGTGAGAATCTGTAACTCTCTTAATCTAACTGGCCTAAAGATAACATATGGTTTGATAGCCAATAAATGTTGTTTTATCCTCCTTTCCAGTTGCCGAACGTTATTTTATTGACACAGCACCTTTGCCTATCAAAAAGTTTCCGCAATGGCTCCCTCCAATATAACTGTTTAAACAAGCCATAAAGAGACAGTCATTGATAGTTGCTGGGAAATTAAATTCCGCAGCCTCTTGGTAACCTCCACTTACCAAGTCCTGGTTGGTCTAGTCCTGGTTTTACACTTGGACCTTCCCCAGGGCACCTCGCCAGGGGTGTACGTTAAGGCAAAACTGGACTACAGAACCGATCCCACCAGATCACAAAGCCAATGACCCATCTTTAAAAACTTATCTGAACTGACATGTCATGTGAGCTCCCTGTGCAGCAGCACGGGAACCAAGGAGGGGTGAAGATAGGAAATGAGTATCTGTATTTAGTCCCCTCAGGATATTTGTCCTCCACATCTGCCCAGTGCACGGTACTGCATGTCACCTGTCATACACATCTGAGATCAACTGAGGATTCCATACGTGAAGGCACCAGCTGAAGGAAGAGAAGAACACAGCCTCCCAGGAATAACGCAGCGGCCATCGAATACCGTCGGGGGAGATTTCGAAGTAGCAGCCAGGAAATAACGTAGGCTGGAACTTCAATCACTGCTGAGAGGAAGCAGTTCACGTAGACGTCTCCATGCAAGTTAGGTGTGTCAAGAGAAAGTCCAAAATAACCAACAGAGATTATCATCCTGAAAAAAGCAGAGTAACAGGATCAGAATTCTCTTTGCTCCCCGACGTTGCCACGAACCCCTGTTAAGTGCAGCAATCACTATGTAAAGCAAATTCAGCATCTGCCAGATTCTTTAAAGCATCTTAAGTGCTCATTTCAGAAACAGCAAGATAACAATTACACATTGCTTGTGCTTTTTATCTTTCAAGTTTCTCTTGAATTCAAGGAATAAGAGTTGGTTTTTTTTTTTAATAAGAATGTCCTATTCAGCATTAACACAATTAACTCCAGAGCTGGTGCTAGCCTTGCTGAGAGAGGGGATGGAGAGGGGCTGACTGCTGCTCCCGCATGCCTCCGTATTTCGTATTTCACCCCTGGGAGGTAAGTGATGACCATTCGTAATGCAGTGACACAGCAGTTTCTATTACCCATAGTTATAGCCTTAGCCTGAAAGTTCGGGACCACTGAATTTTACTGCTGCTGAGGCATACAACTGCTTTTAATTATGTTCACCAGGGAGCTCTGGGTGGAGAACATTGTTTCAGGGTCATTACCCTCCACGCTTTGTATATAGTCAGAGGAGGAGTTTGTCTGGGTCTGCCAGGATGCCAATCTGGGATTTTCCTGGCCATAAAACTTCATTTTTCATGTTGTGAAAAGCCCTTCAGCATACGGTATGGATTACATTCTGCCATGTCACTGTTTCTCTCAGCCGCTTTGTCCTACCAGAAATGCTGTTCAAACAGGTTTTGCATTCAATTTCTACAACCACACACGCAGCACCTACTGTGCCTGGGAACTCGCTCCTGATCTGCTCCATGCAGATGAGAAGTTGGGCAGTCTCCATTCTCTAGCTCACTACCAGTTAAAGGTGAGAGTCAGCAACTGGACTTTGAGGTAAGACAACAGCACGTGGAAATTGTATGGACACTTCTGCAAAGAACCATCATTACTTTCCATTTTTGAGCTGTTTTCTGCTCCAGTTCCTTTCTCAGCGTGCTTGTAGCACTGTGCTTGGTGATGGGCAAGGGGATGTGGCTCACATATTAGCCAACTCGTCCTTTGACCCAAAAAGCCACATCAGCTCGTACGCACCGGCAGCTCAGTGGAGTGAACTCCAAGGCCTTCGCCTCACTACAGCACAGGAACGTTGTTCAACAAGGCAGCAAGGAGACTTCATCAGCTCCAGAGCACTTGAGGGACCTTCTTGGTTAGGACACTGTAGGTACATGCACTAATCAAACCCCACCTCTGGCAGACTATAAATTACCCTCTCCATTTTCTCTCTTCTGAGCAACTACAGCTTCACTGAGATTTCCAGTAAAAAAAAAATAAATTACAACTGTTTAATCAAATTGAGCATAAAGTATGGCTTCAGCTAGCCGAAAACTAGGCTGAAGATGGCAGGTGACAGAGCATCTAGCAGGAAAGTCAAGGGAAATCTCAGATTAGAACTTCAAAGGCGGCTTTATCCGTTTAAGAGCCAATCCAAAAGGGATGGGTAGATTCTCCTCATCAGTCAGGCATCACTGTGTTCAGACCCCTGGGCAGCAGTTCTCTGACTGGGGGACTCATTCCTCTGAAAAGGCTTTGTCACAGCCAGATGAGGATTCCCCAAGGCCCACTATCAGGCAGGATTCCCACACATCATTGCCAGCTGATCCAATTCCTGCTCAGTTCAGGATATGCCTGACTGCTTCAGACAAAAAAAAATAACAATCCAGATGTGTTTCTAGACTGTTGCTGAAATGAAGAACCTACATAACTAGAATTTTGTCGCTTCGGACAGCAGGTCGTTGGTTTTTGAGCTGGTTTTGTCTGTACCTCTTCAGAATACCTTAGGGTTCAAAGAGCAGTTTCTAATTGTTTTGCAGTTTTTGTGCTGACATACTCATGCGCCACGCTTGCTTACCAAAGAAGCACCGACATAACTGTGATAGTTAGGATATTTCGGGTTTTCACTAGATCCAAAATGGTGTATGTCTGTTGCTTCTGGGAATTCAAATCTTGCAGCTGGAAAAAAACAAACAAACAAACCAACCATGGGAACATTAACTTCCTGTGAGCAGAATTACTGTCCAAATAAGTCCCCTCCAACTTACACATCCGTAGTTTGATATGTGGCAGAGACCCACTTTTAACCAAACACATGTAAGCCATAAGAGCCAACTACCTGTGAAAGTAGCTCCTCCCTAGTTTAAAGTCACTTAAAATTTAGTCTGAAATTAGTAACCATTTTCTCTGCCTGAGGCTTCACAAAACAACTGCTTATTGTTACTTTTACACTTGAATTACAAAGCAACAGCATCAATTCATGACTTATACGTCACTGCTGGCGAGGTTCTCGGGTCCAGCTTAGAGCACTGCACCTTGAGGATCAGGCAAATCAACTGCACCCAGACAAGAAGAGAGCAACAACCATGATGAGACATTTGAAAAACATTCTCTGTAAAAGTAGAGGGTTTATTTAGCCTAAGTGCTGGCTGGCCTTTGATATCTCTTCAAAGACCAGCAAAAAAAAAGTGATAAATTGTCCTCCGTGTCCACTGCAGCCAAGGCAAGAAATAACGAGAATAAACGAGCAGAACAGATTGAGTATATGACTCCTCCTGCTGGACCTAAGAGTAATGTATTTGAACTCAAACTGGCCAATGAGCTGAAGAGTCTCCATCATTATTTAGCCTGTTTTGGAGATCTTCTTCTAAGAATATAAGCAAAAAGACAACAAACTTCTCCTTTCCTCATGAAGCTTTCCAGCTCCTCAAAATAAAACCACTTCCACCTAAACAACACAAACATATTCACCCATGAGGCATGCGAACAAGTTTTGTGCTTGATAAGACCAAAAAAAAATGAAACAATTTAAGTTTTTTTTTTTTTTAATTTAAGCTCCTAACAAGGGGGAGAGATTTTTTTTTCAAAATACGTAAAAGGTGATTTAAGAGGACAAGTTCCATTGATTAGAAGTATCAACTCTTAAATCAACACTTTCTGGCTGAAGAAGCAGTTTTCTAGGCATGCCATACTTTCGTTATCGCAAAAGATGATGTTTTCAGGATTTATCCCAGGCTACCTACTCATCAACTTAATGCTATTTTTAACAGTCTTTAACAGTAAGAATGTTAGCAAGATTTTTATCTTACAGTCTTCCACAGAAATTCTTTTTTCTGTTAGGACATTTTAGATCTATCTGAATCCATGACTATCAACAGTTCAGAATCTACCCAAGAAGGAAACAAGCATCCACCTCAGCAGCTCAAATTATCAAATGAAGAAAGGTAATACTGAAGTATTTTTAATTTTGGCACTTCTTGAATTGTAAAGCTGCCAAGACACCTTGAAATATTTAATTGAAGACTTCTCTTTGTGCAACTTTAAGAGCCACTCTTGCCTGACAGACCTCTGTTATGTGCAGGCACAACAGACTGTAATACAAAGACTACTTCCTCCCTTGATTTTCTAGGTCAGCGAGACCTGAGAATGTCAAATTAAATTTTAATGTGTTTAAAGACTGAATACCTTTTGTTGACACTGTGTACTCCTTCATGGTGTGTGCAAACGATTACCAAAGCAAACTATGCTTGTAGCTTCAAAATAGCGCAATCACTCACTACTGAAAACTTTCCTGACCTCTTTCTGCCTGCTCTCATGTACCATCCTCTGTGTTAGTTCAACTTCCAAGACTTTTTTCCCCTAAACCATCAGGCTGGTCCAGCAGAAGCTGGATGTATTGCAGGACACCAATAAAGAGACAAAAGCAACCATTAGTTTATCTTAATTCCTCATCAACCTCTCTTCCATATTCAGTTAGTAGTGTTTCTTTTGGCAAGCCAGTTGCCCCAGCTAATGGGAACACGAAGTTGGTGTAACCCCTGCAGTCAGGTGAAAACTATTTCTGAGTGATATTTTGTTCTGAAGACCGGGAGAATAAACTAGTGGTCCGATGCTCATGCACACCAAACTTCAGTGTGTTTTCACTTTGATAAATCTTCATTTTGTAGGAAAGGTGACCAGTTCTTTACCTTTGACAGCTTTCCCTCTGCCTGAAGCCCAACTTCCCACCACACAGACTGCAGGCAGCTCTGCAGCTCAGCCCTTTCTCAACAATCACATGATCTTTTCTAAGTACTCTCCAGCTTTGCCACTATTTGTTGCCAAGAAACCAGCAAACAGGAAACAAAAACAAAAAAAAAAAAAAAAAAAGAGAAAAACCAAACAAACCACAAAACAAACCAGGAACAGTAAAATTCAGCATCACAGTTGATGAGAAAAAAGGACCCTGCCTTTTAGGAGCCGGAAAAGCAGCCAACATCACCCTTCCCAGGACAGGTTGGAACAAGAAGCCATGAGAAGGGCAGGGAGGGCAAAGTGATAATGTGAACTTAAACCTATCATCCAAACATTTTTATCCCTCTTACATGGAATATTCATGCCAACTGGGCTCTACTTGTGCTCTGCAGCTTGTTTGCACCTAATCACCTGCCAGATCTGAACTGGTTTGGAAATCTCTGGAGCCTGAATACTGCAGGTGCTGCTCTCCAGCTGCATGGGTTTGAGGAATACTCCGGGCATGAGCTGGAGTTGCTGCTCCATCCAGAACTCACATTCCAACTGCACAAGTGCTAGCGGCCAGCGGGATTTCTGAGAACCTCTCTGCAGTGTAAGAATGCTTCCTAAAAACTCAAGAGAGGCTGTGAGCCCTCTGCCTTAGGGCTCTTTGGAAAGCAGACAAAATATCACTGTAAACAGACTGCTGATGAAAAAAAGTTTTGCACAGATTTTTTTGGTCACAGCATTACTTTGACTTTAAAAAATAAAAAGATGGACAGGAGTTCTGCATTTAAACAGTGCCTGTTCATCAAGCTCATTTTCCTCTGAGTATCAGAATGTCAACCTGTTATTTCTGAAAGCCGAGGTGCAACGTTTTATCTGTAAATAAGCACCAAGTACTCCAGCCCACCCTGCTGCAGAAGCCAGCATTCCCCCTTGGCCAGTGCTCCCTGGAGCAAGATCCCTACTCTTGTCCCTGCATTCTGCTCCTTTGTAATGTAGCCCATTCAGAGCTGGCAAACACATCAGTACTTCTTTTAAGGTTTGCACCTCAGCTAACTTCAGCCCATTTTCCTTCCTCTGGTACACAAGCCTTATAAAGCCAAGTGAACACACAAAGTATTTTCACACAAACAACAAGACAATGTCAACTGCCAACCAGAACACAATGGGGAACTGCCCAGACAGACTCTACAGATGTGCCCAGAGAGGGGCCCGTTCTCCTGGATCAGCCAGTTGGTCTATCTGACTTTTGGAGGTCATGTTTGAATGAGTGTGGAACTGCTTCTACACCTTAAGGTGCCCAAACAGTTCAGACAAAAGGGAGATACCTAGAGGAAACAAGAGCGTGTTGGAATAAAATTTGGGGAAGAAAAGATACTGCTGACTACTCCATCCTAAAGGAGCTCAAGTTTTGCTTTCCATATCACAGAGTAGAAATTGGAGCTGAACTAGGAAAACATCATTTCCAGTGCCACTGGCCAGGATTAGTCCTGTGTTAGACCTTCATAGAACTGTATTAGACCTCGCAAGCATAAAATCTGTTCAGCACAAGTATTTAGATTACAAAGCAACAGGTACCTCAAAGTCACTACCTTCCCCCCAAAACTAGAGTTTAAAAGGAAAAAGGTGGCTG
This sequence comes from Pterocles gutturalis, assembly GCF_000699245.1. NCBI lineage: Eukaryota > Metazoa > Chordata > Aves > Pterocliformes > Pteroclidae > Pterocles > Pterocles gutturalis. The sequence goes on along the minus strand of NW_010104363.1, from coordinate 12,159 downwards.
TAAACTGCATCAAAAAGAGGTTTGCATCAGAATGCATGTTAGCATTCCCATGGGAATGGGACAGCAAGGGCTTTGCAACTCTTAATGAAGCGGGGAAAGGGTGTTCTGCTTTACAGGAAAAGGATGACCTTTTACCCATTTGAGAAGGACTAACACGCTGCAGGCATAACTCAATTCACATGTCTGGAAATTAATCCTTTTACATGGTCACTAATAGGTCCAGCAAACAACTGGACTGTCAAATGAATCTTACCTCCCTACGGTCAAGTATGACATCTGGGGCTGTAATGCCATTAGTTTTTGCAGCCTTTCGGATGATGTCTTCTGCCTCTTCAAATCTTCCCTGAGAGATCAGCCACCGGGGAGACTCTGGAATGACCCTGCCGAAAAAGTTCAGAATAACGAGCCTGCATTTCCACTGCAAGCACTGCCGCAGGCACCAAGACACATTGTTCCAGGCACCAGGATCGCAAAACTTGCCACATCTTGTAGAAATTAGAGCAACGACAACAGAAATCAGATTTACAAGAGCAGACTAGCAGACTGAACAAGAACAGACTAAAATGTGTTTGTTTGGAATTTAGAAGTACTAAAGAAATTCACAATGACTCAGAAAAAAAGAGCAACCAAAACCTTCCAAGTGTGGGAAAACAGTTTAATGAAAGAAAATCAGAAATGTGAATACACAAGCAGCATGCTGTACATTAAGAGGCATATCCTTAGAGAATAACACCTATATAAAATTAGTAACTGGAAATACTGTCACATAAAGGCAAGTCAGAAAGTAGAATTCGCCCGAGTCATTCAACTTTGTAAGAAACTGGATGGCATCACAATCAGTGCTAGTGTAAGTGAAGAAACACCACCACCACGTGGACTATTTAAACTTTACATGCCACCTAAAAGTAGTATTTCATCAACTACAGAAGAAAACACAGAAGTCTCACAGATGCGCAAGTACCGTTTTGTAGCTTGTCCCATCTGTCACCCTAGCACTGCCCAGCTTCCCAAACCAACTGGTTTCTCCTTCTGCCCCTAGTTCAGACCTGCTCTTAAAAGTTCATGAATTTCAGCTGGTGCAGAAGGATGCATCTTATTGACTTATTTTATTTGCATGTGCATCACTCAATTTTACAGAAGCCTACAGAAAATGAAGAATAGGCTTTTCAGGTATGAGTCAGAAGCTACGGACTTGCAGCTGAACGACTGGGAAGAGTAAAGGACACAAAGTCCATTCCGCCTCTGCCCATTCCTGAATTTCATTGATACAGGCTGGCTGGCTTGGAGTCTGGATCTTAATCTGTAGACAGGACCTTCTAAGACCAAAGTCTTTGAAATTAGTTATACTCACCACCAGAGTGGGATGCAGAGCAGCCCAGGTAAGGTAAGCGCCAGCAGCAGCATCCGCCAGTCTCTGATGAAGTAAGCACACAGGGGCAGCAACATGTAGCCAAATGCATAAAATATGCACACGCCTAACGTGCAGAACAGCACACGAATTGATTTGCCAAGAATTTCTGTGCCTGTCCAAAACAGCAGAGTGAAGATTAGTATTTTAACTTAACAGCAACCAAGTAACTTACCAAAAATACCTCTAAGGATTGGCTCTGAAATACACTGCACTGGGTGGTTACAGTACACAGCGCGCTCCGCCATCCAGATTGAGAGGCACCGCGGATCTGCCTCATGCGGTGATCATGCATCAATCCAGGTAATTGTATGTACAAAAGGAAGAGAACTGGGTCATCCAGTATTTCTGTAGCTTGAAGTAGCTAATAAATCTATAATTTTATCTTCTTAGAATCTCACATTTTGTTTGAGGAGCTAAAACCACCCGACATGCTACAAAACTGAAAGTATAAAAGCAAGAATCAGTATGCCATTTACATTTTTACTATAGGCTGTTTAAAGGAGACTTTATAAAGCTTACTCTATTTTTTTTTCTTTTGCAAGTTTTTAAATCGAATAGGCATTTAGGCCTCAAAATGGACAACAGAAATCCCTGAAAAATCATGTCTTACATGACTTATCTCTCCAACTAGGACATAAACTTCGTTTTGAATAATTTATTTTCTGTTTTTTAGGATGGTAAGCCCCAGAATTAATTCAGATTGCACCTCTATCAACTGGAAGCTTCCAAGGAGAGGATGAGTTATCCATGAGTGGTGAGGACATGCTATTAAGGGTTGCTTGGCAAAACAAATCAACCCTAAGCCAGTACTGAAAAGGAGCAGGAAAAGCACAAGACTGAAGAACACATACTGTGCCCAGCAGGATTTTCATACCAAGAACAAATGCTGCCACGTAGTTAGAGATCTGTCCCATGCCGACCAGCAAAAAGAACACAGAAAACATCTCCCAGCTGGTGGAGAAGACCTGTATGAAGCTGAAGCCAGTCTGCATTGCCAGAGTTGCAAACAGCACATTCTTCCTGCCAAACCTTCCATGGA
>NW_010104363.1:0-9693 GCF_000699245.1 Pterocles gutturalis | reverse complement strand
GGGGGGGAGGGGGAAAAAGAGGTGATTATACAATAGCATGAATGAAATCTTCAGAAACAGAAAAACAAGATTACTCATGTGCATCCTTAGCGAGATGTAAAAATAAAAAGCACAGGTTCAGGAAACACAATACACAGGCCCAACTATTCTAAACACATTTAAAAAATCCACTGGCCAAGAGAAAATAATATTCCAAGGGCTGCTAGTTAAGTTGCCTTTAGGTTGTGCTGGAACACTATTCTTTTCTTACTGATAGGATGAGCAGGGAGACAAATCACTGGGAGCAAATTATTTAAAACACAAGAGTATGAGATGCTCCTTCTCCTCTAAGGAGCACACAGTTCATGACACAGATCAGCATGTTAAAAAAAAGAAAAAGAAGGAAAGATTCCGAAAGAGAGGTAAAACCCAGGTTTGCGAGATGCTGTTATCAGTAAGTGATCCCACACTGCAATCTTCATTCCATGTGGTTAAAAAATCAAGCCATTTAAGGGATTCTAGCAATTCTATTGACGAAGTATCAAATTTGACCTCAAAAAAAAAAAAAAAAAAAAAGAGGAAAACAAGCCTCAGGGATCTCTCTGAACATAGTCCAAAGTAATTAGAAGATAATGTCATTGATCTGATTTTTCCAGATGAAACTTATCTCCTACACCTGCTTTCTGGCACCAAACCAGTTTGCTCCAGAAGTGATTTCACTGAAAAAAATAATCAGACAAAGATAACACCCAGCAATAACCTTTGTAACATTCTGTTCTTGTTCAGGACATTTACTCTATACATTGTGTACATTCAGATTAGACAGTCACTGAACAAAGACATGTTAGCAGAAAGCCACTTATAGGAAAAGAACGGCTTACAAAAGAGCATCAAAGAGCCAGCAGCTCGGGTGTATATACTTTACTTGTCTGAGAGCTGTCCGGATAGGAAAGATCCGAGCAGGACGCCCACGAAGAACAGGGAGGTGCTCAGGGGTCCCTTCCAGTCATTGTCACATACGAGATTCCACTGCAGGTTTAGAGAACATGTAAGTCTTCTAACAAACAGGATTTCCCCTCCCTCCTAAATGTCTTGGCTGAGCCTGGATGAAAATGTACCCTTTGGACAGAAAACCTCCACAGGAGGAATGAGTAACTAACCCACGGCACAGATGGAGCTCCATGAAAATAACGGGAAGGGATGCTGGGCAGCAGAGGGCAAGGGCCAGCCGCCCCGAGCCACACCAGCAGCGATCCAGCTGAGCCCCAACACCACCTTCAGGCTTTCCTCACACAGGGATGGCTGTGCTAGTTCCCCCACAGGTATACGAGGGACGGTAGCTAATAATTTCATCGTGCACTCAGTCCAGTTCCCTTTCAAAGGCTCTGCAGCCCTTAAACCGCTGCAATTCTGCTCGTTTTGGAAGGAGGGAGAACAGACCCCAAACCTGATTTCCCTCCATATGGTAAAGTTCGCCATTAAAAATTTGTATTTCTAATTTAAGCAAAATTGCACTATAGGAACAAGATTACAGAAAAAAATGCCTCTTCCTTCATTGCATTTTAATATGGTTTTGAGAGGGACTGGAGACTGTTCGCTCCTCCCTGGGAGGATAACATCAATTACAACCCTTGGAATACAAACTGAAATATACACCAAGCAAACAAACATTTCCAAAATAAAAACAAAAAAGAGGAAGAAAACAAGATAATTATTAAATAAAGACTGCAATAGTTTCCAATCTCCTACCTGCTTCAGCTTGATGTTTTTGAAATAACATTCCTGTTATTTTTGTATCTATACCAACAGCTATTATTGAAAGAATCTTAATTTTATTTTGGTTTCCTGGGGAATAAAGAAGTGTGTAAATATTAGAAGAAAGGACAAAACCCAGCAGGGACACCTCACCCCTCACCTCACTGCGACTGGAAGAGTTCCCAGAGCTCTCCCGTCCTGCCACGCTCCCCAGAGCCTGCTGCACCCCACAGGAGAGGAATCCGGGGGCAACCAACACTTCTGATGTGAGGCCAAACCCTCCTGCGCTTGGTTATTCCAACAGCTCCCACGGGGCCCCTTCTGACATTTTAGGGATGGAAACTTTGCATTTCTAATCTCTATTAAAAAAGTTGCAGTGAAAATATTCACCCTGAGCTCAATAATTAATCCGCCTTGCTCCCCACTTACAAATAATTAAGCACAGTATGTTTTCCTCTTAGGTTTTTTTTTAAATTTGTACTGGAAGCAGCCCATAAGACCTGCCCTGCAGCTGCTGCGTGGCCTCCTCCGTGGTCCTGCAGGTGGGAAACTCCAGCATTTTGCTTTCCCTTCCATCCCCATCTTCCCCAAACCCTTCCAGCCTCGCACCGCCTGAAGCACAGGCACCAGCACTCTGTGCAGCGCTCCAACAAACCCTACCGACACCATCAATTACGGAAGTTCTTTCGGAATCACCGCTCTCTCATGTGCTAACAAATTTATACCACTCATGTAAGGGATTTAACTACAGTTATCAATATCATTTAGATTAATAACTGCAATTAACATTTATAATTAAAACTGTATTTATTCAGCAAAAGCTGTACTTCATTACAGACTAAAAGTTTGAGCAATTCTGTGATGACCACAGAGGCTAAGCGAGCCAGGAAGCTTCAGCAAAATGTAGCTGGCACCTGGGAAATATACAGCAAATGATCGTTATTCAATTTACGCAGGCCAAAGGTTTCGGCCGTTATCATAGGGCTTCATATGCTGGCACTTATCAGGAAAACAACCACCACTCCCAGTACAAATCCTGCATGAGTGAAGTCCCACCTACTCACAAAGACTCACCTTTGCATTAGCTACTGGAGACAGACGTCGTCAATAAGAGCTAAAATCTAACTAACCACACATGTAGCCCAGTGATTTATAATCATTACTAAATAAGTCATTATTTTCCAGCTGATCACCCTGTGCTTGCGAGCTAGCCATCTCCCTTCACCCATCTCACACCCTGTGCCTTGGCACACGGCTGCTCAACACCCGGCTGGCCAGGCACCGGCACGCTCGTGCCCAGTACCAAACATTTTCTTCAGACCGCTGGGGTACAGACATTGCTTGGAAAAGTTCATGGCATTAAAATGTTTTGCACTGCTCTGCCAAAAGCTTCTTGCACTGGCAGGTGGAAACATATTGGTCCTTAAAATGTGGCGATGATTCCCAGCTCGTTTTTCTGCCCAGTCTGTTAAAGCAGCGCTGGGAGCTGTTACGCGGCAGATCATCCAAATGAGGCACCAAAGTGAACTTCAGTATCAATTTCCAAGGGAAAACCACCTTGGTTGTGCAAGACAAGTTACACACAGACTCCACAGATGTACAACAATCAGAACAAAGGGATTTTAAGGTCTGTTACCCTTTGCCCCAGTAAATGAGTGCTGAAGTCTTCAACCTTTTAATGATTCACCAATGTCTACTACACTGCCTGTTAGTCATGGTGGCGTCGATCTTCCAGAACCATTCTGCAACTAGACCGTTCCCTTGACCGTACCTTGCCCAAGAAGTCACCGAAGCATTGCTGACAGAAGCCCAGCATCGCAAAGAGCGAGTGTCCCAGAGCAGTTACTGATTGAATCCACTGCTGGCAGCGCGGTTTGGCCACAGCACACCCTGCCCCACTGCTCTCAAACCATGTGCTATTTCCACTTCTCTGTACCCTTTGAGTCAGCCTGCCAACTGTAATGGCCTTTGCCCTGGTCAATGAGATCAGGTTAACCTCTGCAAGGTATCGGGGCTCCAAACAGGAGAAAAACATTTCAGCTCTGGTTCAGACAGCAGCTGCTGGTGTTGCAACGCACTGAGCTCCTAAACGCTGGTACCCAATGCTCGAGGCATGGCACAGAGCCTTCTCAATTTTATGATAACTTGAGAAGAAGACATCCTTCTGTTGGGAGTTTAAACTCACCTTCTTACTCAGCTTGCAGATACTTTTGGCAGTAGTTACCTCCTGAACAATTCATCAGGTTGGGGTGATGTTTTCAGCAGCAGCCTCACACCTAACAGCAATCGTCGCTTCTGCATCAGAAGCGAGATACACACCTCTGTCACGGACTCCTGGCTGATACAAGCTGCTGCTGGGGATGGGTGAAGGGATGGAGAAATGAGGACAGGGTATGCAGATGGCCAGAAAATGTGGACAACCTGGGAGAAGAAGGTGGGGGGACACCACAAGGGAGAGGGACTGAAGAAGTTGCTTCTCGAGCACAGGTTTGGAGGATGAAAGAGTCCTTGGTATTTACAGCCATCATTTAAGCATCTCTTTAGAAGAGCACTTTCCAAGCTCTGCTTCATCTCTCACACGGCAAGTCAGCTACCTGGAACCACATCTCCAAATCCCTTAGTATAAGGCAAGCTCAGTTACACATTTGAGAAGAATAAAATACCTAAACTGCTCCCTCAGGTCTCCTCCCTCCCCCCCCCCCCCCCCCCCAGCCACATTTTATTAGCTTCCAGCCCTTTACCACTATACGACCTGAACAAGAAGTATCATCGCAGGTTTAGCTAGAATTACGCTAAGCAGCATACATAGAAACGTGCCACTTGCTAGACTGGTATTTTCTACATTCTGTCTCACACCTTTCCAATATTAAGCTGAACATTAATATAACACCTCTATCCAACAAGAGAACTACCCTACAATTCTCACACAAACCACAATCACAATGAAATTCAGACTCCCAGATTAAATATTTGAATGCTTTGAACTGCAAACTGTGGAACAACATTCAAAGTGTAAAACAACAGTGTCAAACTAAAACTGCAGGGAGCGTTTAGGCAGACAGGATGCCACAAGTCCAGCTGAAGACATCGCCACACCACAAGTGAAAAATATCGTTCCTCTGAGTTCTCTAGGCACTTCGAAACCTTAAGGGGTAAAGACTAATGTCCTGCGTCCAGGCTCTGCATCCACTGTGCTTGCAGAGTACCACTTGCCTCGAAAGGAGAGCTGGTACTTCATGAATTACTAACTGTAAACCCTGCAGTGGCTGATGCAGATCCCTTATCCTGCTTCACTTTCACTGCAATTATCTTGCAAAAGATAACAAAACACACTGTGCTTGCAGAGTACCACTTGCCTCGAAAGGAGAGCTGGTACTTCATGAATTACTAACTGTAAACCCTGCAGTGGCTGATGCAGATCCCTTATCCTGCTTCACTTGACTGCAATTATCTTGCAAAAGACAACAAAACAGGAAATACCAAAATTCCAGCTGCCAACAACAGGATGCCTATCCTACTTAAGCATAAAATTTGACCAATATTTTTAACACATCATAACATGGAAATTGCAAATCTAATCACAGGGGAGCTCTTTAAAACATTAGAAAAATACAGCATGACAGCAAGCAAATACATACCACCACCAAACATACAGCACTACCAAATATGTTTGGAAAGTTACACAAGTAGTTGCAAGGTCCCCAACAATGTAATTTAGGACCTCACTTGAAACAAGCGTGTTTCTCAGATTACAGAGAACTGTTCCACTGCAGGAGCACTCGCACTTCCCTAATACCACTGCTAGAACCCTAAAAAAAGATGAACTATGACAAATACAGAAATTTCAAGAGCCTTACTTGGTTACTTCCCTATTATATAAGTAAAAACTTTACAGGAAAAAGAATTTTTACAGCTACAACATATCATGTCCTGCCATTCCTTTTATTTTCTTTTTTTAAACTCTTTTCCGCTCTTGCTTAGAATAACACACATGACTGAAAAATGAAGTGGGACAGTCCCATGTGATAATATTTTCTTTAAAATTTTTTTTCTGTAAAATCAACATGTTAGAATTTTTGAAGCTAATCCAATATCCTGTACTCTCTCCTACCACTTGCTTTTCTCTGCAAGTAGAGTCAGGTTCTTAAAAACACCTCAGTCTCCCAACTCAGTATTTATGACCTTTGATTCAGAATCTGGTCTTATTTACACCCATATAGATATTCTCTGCTTACTTGAGAGTTGTAAGTGTTATTAAACACCTTTTTCCTCTGAAAATACGTTTGTATATTTCAAATACTTAGAAATTCTAGATATTACATTGAAGATAAATGTAAACAGAAGTCTGTATCTACAAAATACACATTCTGCTCCATTTCTCCCCTTGTAGCTGTTTTACATTTTTACAGAGGTGAAACTTGCACAGAACAGGAAGGAAAGTGGCAAATATTTTACAATCCCAGCGTGGAAACATAACTCTCCCCCATACATCACATTTTTGAGATAGCTGGAGGGAAAGGAAACAGGGCACTGACATCAGAAATGGAGAAACACGAGCTGAGTTTTACCCTAAAAGTAAAGACAGCATAACAGGAACAATACCCTATCATTAATTGTCCCTGGTACCTCTGAGAGCCTTGTTCCATTTGAACGATATCAGCTGCAGGCCTGTCATTCTTTAATAATACGAACCCTATTTTATGTTGCGAGGTCGGAAATGTCTGTACTTGGTACAATTCTGGAGAGTTCTGCATTATGTGCTTCTTAAATCACACCTTGAAAACCTACTTTACAAGTATTTTGGCACCTCTGTCAACCATTCATATTTACTTATTAAATGAAAACTAGATTTTTTTTTCCTTCTTCTGACAAGACTATTAATACTAAGATTTTGTACCTGCAAATCACCTAGAGGTCCTCCCACAGCTTTATCAGCTCCTGGGGCGGAGAAGCTGCCAGTATGAACTCCAGACAGAAGAATAAGCAGATGTTAATCTACAGCAAGAAAGAGGATACATCTCTTTCAAAAGATGAGGAATGATGGAGGTGACTAACGTTAATGAAGAGTTCGGCAAGAGCTGAACCTGGATCACACGGGCTTCATTTACACTTCAGCTGCTGGCTCCACTCTTAGAAAAGCCCATGGAAATTACAAAGCCTACCACGACATGTTATTATTTGATAGAGCAAAACAATACAGGCCTCTCTGTCTTCCGACAAAGAGCAAACATCACAACCTCTAGTCCAACAGCATCACTCCAGCTGTCACCACTGCAGTCTCCACTTGTTTCCTAAGGTCTGGTGTAACCTACGGATCTTCACGGACAGGGGTCTGACAGCAGAGCAGAGCCCTTGAATCCCTGGTGCAAAGGGAATGGAAACCTCAGAGCACTGATATTTGCCCAGAACTTTCTCTCCCTGTGCGTCTGTACAGGACAGAGCGCCAGCCTTGCACAAAGCCCCTGGACACCTGGCAATTCCCACTACGTGCATCCTTCCTCTGCAAAAGCCAAACGGTCCCTGAAGCTTGTTAAGGGCTCAAGAGGCAGCAAACGAGCAGCCCTGGAGCACAGCACCTGCGCTGAACTGACTGCAAACTGACGAACAATGCAACACATTTTTTAAAGTTGATGATGAATATACAAAATTCGGTGTCTATTTATGTTTCAGTATGTAAGAATTACTCCCATACAGACTAAAACGTTCTGACTGCCGAATCATTTAATGCCTTCTCACTATATCATATTTCCAGTCCATTCATGCTCTGAATAATGTCACTGCTCCATTCTATTCCCAGTTACTCAGTACAGCCCTACAACACCTATGACAAGCAGAAGTTAGCCTTTTCCCTTAATTACCCCTGCTTTTATTCCTTTTACTATGACATACAAACTTTTATTACTCCATCTTCTTTTTTTTTTTTTTTTTTTTTTTTAAATGGGACTTATGGAGGAATGACACGGATGCCTTCTTGAGCCACAGTAAAGCTTTTGTTATCCCCTGAGACACAGCATTTCAACAAGTAAAAGACAGAAAGGAATCCTGCTACACGGGAGCTGGTTCAATACTGCAGACTGGCTAATAACAACCTTCTGTTGTCGGTCTGCCTGAGAAAAGGAAGTCTCTCTTCAAATGAGTGGGCACTGAATGTTTTAAGTCTCCCCTGAAAAGCAGAATCATAAACAAGGACTTTCTCTAGAGTCCCGAGAGATTCAGCAAAAGGCTTTCTTTTTTTAAAAAAAAAAAGAATTCCCCCTTCCCCCTCGCTGTGTCGGCTACAGAAATCTGGGCCAAAGGTCCTCATGATTATTCAGCAAGTTAGAGATCTGCAACCAAACACAAGATTAGTGAATCATAAAAGCAGCAGCACCCAGCCAAGAAATGAAGCAAGTTTAACACCGAAAACCTGCAAGTGGGTGAAAGGGCACAGCTCTTGCAAAACTCCCTCAGAAGCACTCATATTAAAAGGGGAAAAAAAAATACTGCCTCAACGCGCGATGTCTGGGCAGGCGAACAGTACCTCCCACAGACACAATCCATCTGCCAAACCACACAATGAGCCCGAGCTGCTGCGGAGACTCAGCAAAACTGTTTCTTGTAGATTATCAGACTGCTCGATGATAGGCTGGTAGCTCAAGATATCGTAATTTGCACCCATTCAAAGCCCAGCGAAGAAGCTCCAGAGACAAAGTCCTGGCTGAAACCATGTTTAAGCCAGCTCAACCATCACAGTAAGGCACTCGGAACCAAACCTGGACGTTCAGCCCTGAATGGACCACCCCGAGAAGATGCCAATCGCCTCACGCTGCCCCAAGAGCAGCTCAGCCGTTCACCACCGTGCACTGCAGCAACCACCAGGCAGGGTCTAGGAATTCAGAGCAGCCCTCCTCTCGAGGAAGGCAGCGGTTCTTTAGAAATAGGTGAGGCAATGCCTTGTGCCACTTGTCGGAATCACTCAAGCCCCTGCTGCTGTGTGCATTCAAGGGAAGGTTCCAACAACTCCAGTGTCACCATTTCCATGCCTTCCTGTGCTGGCACAGCTCCTCTCCCACACTCTCGTCCTTTCCCCAGTCCTCCTGAGGAAGATTTCTGTGCTCACATCAGCTTATGGTCATTAAGGACTCTGACACCCACCATAACTCATTTTGCAAAGCAAGGAATAAAGGCAAATACAGCTCCAGCTCTGTAAAACTTGTCCACAGGCACAAACAGGCAATGGGACTGTACAAACAGTTTGTAAGCCTTCCGAAAAAAACCCGGTATGTTTAGAAATTCAAGTATTCATCAAAAACCATTTCCTTGTTATCTTAAGTCAACCGGCACCTGTGGGTCTGTTACAGCTTCCACCTGCAACAAGAGGGACAATCAGCACAGCTTCATCTTCGCTTGGCTGCCCTGACCACAGGCTCGGCTCGAGGGCTGTATCAGAGCAGACGAGGACCTGACCTGTCCCGGCAGGTGAGCGGGGACAGCAAAGCAGAGGCATCGCGGGCACACAGCAAAGGTCAGGGTCCTTTTGCACACAGCATCCAACCAGGGCTGCATCCTGCACCACTCAGGATGACTTCTACCGCCTTTTTAAAGAAAGAAAACAAACCCTTTTGAACTTCCAAGTTCAAAGACACATCTCTGAACCACCGAGGGAGCTAGAACCCACGGTCCCTGCACGGACCTGTGCTCCAAACCGCTTGCAGATACCAGATTAAACCCGTTGAGCAGTTCCTGCACACACACCACGCTGCTTCTACAACACACGCTGCCTCTGGACATCACTTCTGCAAGTGGAAATGAAAAGAAGAACGCAGAATAACTGCAGCGGGCCGGATCGAGCATCAGGGTGATGCCCAGGCAGGGACCACGGCCCACGGAAGGCTTGTGCCGGTGCTACACCCACCCGCGTCCCCTCAGCACCCCCGGAGCCGCCTGCCCGCACCCCGGGCTGCCCGAGGGACCCCCCCA
>NW_010104362.1:82766-87017 GCF_000699245.1 Pterocles gutturalis | reverse complement strand
AAGGACTCTCCCGTGAGAAGGGACCTCACATTGCAGCCGGGGTTGTGAGGAGGAAGGAGCAGCAGACTGACTGCACCCCCCATTCCCTGTCCCCCCTGCACCGCCAGGGGGGAAAAGGTATAAAACAAAGCCTTTGGGCTTTGGGAAGAAGGGAGGGGTGGGGGAGAAGTGCCTTTCTAAGATGTGGTTTTCTCTCTCTCAGTATCTTGCTTCTTGTTGTAAATAGTTAATAAATTCAATGGTTTCTTGTTCTTCCCAAGTCTTGTTGGTTTCTTGCCCGTGACTGTAAGTGGTGAGTGAAACCATCCTTGTCCCTGCCTCAGCCCACCAGGTATTTAGCAAAAACTGTCCCCGTGGCTTTATAAACCATGACAGTCTACTCATTGAGTAAGGAGTTAGTCTGCCTGTGTTAACAACACGTATACGTGGACTCAGTATCTGGTCTTATAAGATAGATTGAAAATCCTACCTGAGGAACAATCTGTGACTGCACTATTGAGATGATACCATGTTAGATGTGTGCCAAAGGCACATCGTGTTCTTCTCTTGTTCCAAAGGCAAAAGGAAGCAAGTATTTTTTGATCAACTTTTGAATGTTTGTTTTTCCCTGTGGGCCCAGCTAGCTCAGCTTTTCAGCAAACAGTGAAATTTCTGTTCCTTTCCAAGTTTGTTCTGTTCCTTCTCTTTATACCTGGACTGCACCCTCTGCATTGCTCAAAGTGCAGACGCAAATTTAGAACAAACGTCATATTGTCAGGCAGGAAGTCAATGTCTTTCTTTCTTTCTTCTTGTATGGGCCAAGCTAACAGTGAAATCAAAACAAGTGATTGCCAGCTTCCCAATACCCAATAAGAACAGATGCAGAAGAGGTAGTGACTAAGACTAGGGAGACTAGGCTGATGGCTCTTGGGACAACTGATACAAGAATGACATTTCTAAATTTATCTTCTCATGTGCACTGTGGAAGCGAGGCCTACTAATTCAAGATTAATTTCTTAAAGGTATGTGTTCCAGGCTCTCTGATTTCCTGTGACTACTGAAAATCTTGTCTTTATTCATTTTATGGAAGCCTCTTTTCCCCCTTTCAGGTGATAGTGAATGTCTCAGGATGGGGACTGTCTTTGGCTTGCGAGTAGATGATCTTAATGTAAGGTGATCTTACGTTGTAATGCAAACAAATAGTGATAAAAGTATTGCATTGGCTACAACTCAAAAGCAAGAAACTAACTGTCAAAGTATCAGGAAAAAGTCTGGAAGCTCTTTTGTGCATATACAAATTTTTTCTTGTTTGCAATGCTTAGAGAAGAAGAAAATTAAGCAATGTAAGTTAAGCAGTATTTTATAGTGGTATAACTGTGAATGCATTTAATTAGCACAAAGGAAAAATTATCCTAAAAATAGTGTTGGAAATTAAGTCTGGTTAAATAGATGATAATGCTTTTGCTGGCTGTGTGACAAGCCCCAGTACAAGATGTCTAGTCTGTAGATTCCACCACTGAGTAAATCGTTGCCATAATTCATGTAAAACAATACAGTTTTATCATTCTTCCAATAAAATTAACTGCAAACTGGGTTTGTAGTGCAGCACTTATGCTGGCCTCTGTGCCCCAAAGGTCATTGTATTGTCTGCATAAAATGTTTGAGTCATATTTGAAAGAAAAGTAATGGGATAAAAATGTCTTCATTGGAAGTGTTTGCTTCCCTGGAGTGTTGGAGCTCTCGAGTACTTAACCATAGTTCTGTAGCAGATGGTGAGCGGCCAAGCCACTATAATGGGATGAGAATCTCTAATGTCAACGTTGGCTTCAGGGATGAAAAACAGTTTTTTTATAGAGAGAGGTCTTACTTTAATCTGCAGCATAAAAATAAGTGTTCAGCTGCATTTTAAGGAATTTTTTTTTCCTACAACAAATAAAGTATCTATGTTAGGATAATAAGAACTACCATCATTATGCATAAAAATCTGGTTCTGCTGAAATCAAGTGGCAAGACTACTTGATTTCAGGGGAATCGAGGCTTCACCAATCTATTTAAATGCCGAATCTCTGTAGCAGGCATTTGTGCTTAGAGAAGCATCAAAAGCAAGTTGCAAGCGAAAAGTGTGTGCCCTGTTAGGCACCTTCCCCCAGCCTTGTTAGAGTGCAGATATGCTACCCAAATCCTAGTCAGAGCTCTGATTTTATAAATAGTAGCCAGAGTACAAAAGACAAAACCTAAACAAACCTGAACATAAGTCTAAAAGCTATAAACCCAAACAGTCCATAAATCAAATGATAAGATTCCACAAAATGAAGAATTCATGAATAACAAGCATGTAAGTTCACTTGGTAGAATGCTGGAAATATGCCACCTCCTGCAACTGGTAATCAAATCCACCTGAACTAGTGGTTTATAACTTAAATAATGTGAAATATTTTCCATCTACTGTATTAGAAGCTAGATTAGAGAAATCAAAAGGAAAGGTTTAACTACTCAAGAAAATAAGAAAAAGTTGTGTTTTCACAGACATTTCCTTTGCAGTAAATCAACATTTGCCTCCTTTTAGTGTCCTCTCCACTTATGGGGGAGGAGGTTACCTTTCACTTGTCAGACACGGCAATGTATTTCTGCTTTTGCAAATGTTGCTGTGAACTAGATGTGTCTCAAATGGAGTCTAATTTCTCTTTACCTTTCTAACTTTTCAGCCTGTGCTGATTCCAAAATGGAGAATTTGAAATGTAGGTTCAGAAGCAAACTGTGTCCTTTCAACAGCCTGCTCTATTTAGTCAGATAAGGACATCTGTGCAATTTTAAGGGAAAGCTTCCAAATTGTTAGTGATCCACCAATTATTTTTTTTTTGGTCAGTTGGCAATTGACATAAATAAGCCAGTGCCTGGACCCAAACACATGTTTTCTTGAAACTTCATTTTTTCTTTAGTTTCTAAATTTTTGCTTGTTGGTGAGAGATAAAAACTTGTCTGTAGAGGAATACATCTTATGGCTTAACTTTATCGTCATGTGAAACTAGATGAAGTGCCCCTAACATGATGTAGATGAGATGCTGAGCAGAACTCATTCATAAAAGCTGCAGGTCTCCAAAAGAAGGCTGCAGTGTTATTCTTAACATTCATTGCTCTTTCAAGTCTATCAATTAGTCCTCTGAATTAATGCAATAGTTAGCACAGTATATTGTTTGCCATATTCAAGAACAGAATTGAAGCTGTATTAAAGTCTCCCATCATGACAGCAAAATTTAAGGAGTTGATGCTGGGGGCTCCAAGCCATGTCAGCCTCTAAGAACTGGAAACTGCCAGTGGTTATCTTAGGTAACCATAAGAAAACATTGTATCATGCATATCATTGTATGGTAACAGTTTATTGATTTTTTTTTTTTTTTTGCTTGTAACTAGCACATTTTACTTAGCTATTTATTCAAATAGTTTAAGAAAACCCTTTAATTAGATTCAAGTCTGAATTAGGTTTAATTGCCTCACATTTCCAAATGTTACGTTTTCCAGTGAACTGAATAAAATTATTAAATGGTATGCCTTGAACAAGACAGAGGCACAGGGTGGAAGCTTGCTTAGGTTCCTTCAAAATATCAGCAGTTTGACATAGTGATAGAAGAAAGCATTATTCCCCATATGTAAAGAACTGACTACAAAATGTATTCTTTTGAAAATACAAGAAAAATAATAAACAATTTCCTCCTGCAAATTTTCCAAATAAGGAAAAGTAGTAACATGTCATGAATCTGTTTTAAATGTTGTTGCTTGGTGTTTTCTTAGACCTCTTAGAAGATTCAGCAGGGGGAGATGAGAGTGGGCAAGTTGTGTGAAAACAGTTACAGTAACTCCAGATCTGAAGTAGTATTGAGTGAAAGATGTGTAACACATAGCCTGTTTTAGCATTGTATGGATCAGTGACTATCAGCTGTCTTTGGAAAGGGATGTGCTATGAAGGATGATGTAATACAAAGTAGATTTGTATAAATTACTTTCTAGTAAAAAACTCTACATCAAGGCAAACCTAATAGCAATAAAAATTGGTGTAAAATTTGCCATGCCAAGTGGTCAATCCAAGCCCAAACTACAGTTTAACTTTGTTGGGTTCTGGAAACATATTTCCCAACCATTAATTTATATCATTTAGTACTGAATATAATGTAAAAACAGTACGGAAGCTTGCACTATTTAACTGAGATGTGGTATCACTTTCCCCTGCAATTTTTATTTTAATTTCATGGCTTTTTCATGGTTTTCTAGAAGAGT
>NW_010104362.1:46425-82689 GCF_000699245.1 Pterocles gutturalis | reverse complement strand
AACAAAAAGTTAAAAGGGAAAAAAAAAAAAAAAAAAAAAAAAAAAAGAAGAAAAGCAAACTCCTTATCTATGTGGTGGTCTGGTAGTCTCAGATCAGGTCAGATCAAAAGCCCACTAGGCTTCGTTTTTTCTTGTCCTCTATAGGACTAAACTTCTTGCTTTTAACTCTTTATATCTAGAAGTCCAAGCCTGTTGACTTAATTTCTAAACCGTTATGGTGAGAGGGGGTCAGCTAGGTCGCATCTTTTCCCAGGCCTGCACACTGTCTCAGTGAACTTAAAGTCCTGTTAGCATATTCAGGAACTAGAGACCCAGAAAGTTCTTTGAGTTGAGCAAACCTGTCAGCTCTGCTCTGGACCAAGCCCTTAAGTGGCTATCCTATGGTTTTAGCATCCTTAGTCTCCCAATGAATTTATTTTTTTTCCTCACAGTCTCTTCAGCTCACAGTGAAAGAATCACAGATATAATCAGAATTTTCACTTCTAATTTTTTTTACTCATTGTTTGAATGAAAAACAGCAAGAACCAAAAGATAATATCTTCTGGTAGATACGGAAGAACAGAACAAGCATAGTGATACATTCCCAGAATAATCAACTGCCAAAATTATTTTATATTAAAGGACTTTCTGAGCCAAAGGATCATATTTGTGTTTAAAAGCCTTTATTAGATATTTCTTCATGAATTTGTTCAATCCCTTGCAAGCCTTTGTGATCTTCCAGCATCCATAACATCCTGTGGCAAGAAATTCCATGAAGCAGTCTGTTAGTCTGATGATTGTGCTGCTATTATATTTCTACAATGCATGGAAATCAACAGCTCTGTTATATTTCCCTGCCCATTATCTTAACACAGGAAGTCACTCAGATATTGCTCAAAGCACTAAACTGGGTTCTTGACTTACACAAATTGAAATCAGTGGAACTAGGATAATTTATGAAATAGTATGATGTTATTGCTGTGCAAGAGGAGTCTTGAGTTTGAGGTCAACTTTTTCCATTTGTCCACACAATTTACCCACAGAAAATCCTCTTAGATTGGCTTTGTGAGGACCCTGCTGGTACTCCCAGGAGGAAATAATTGGGTGAGTTTTTACTGTAGAGTGCTGACCTGCTGCCAGGTGATCTGCCTGTCCTGTCTGACTTTGCAGTGAAAATGGGAAATATATGGGACATAAGGTGATATAAAGTCTTTCTTAAAATAAACCCCAAATTTTTCACCCTAAAGACATATGACATCCATAGAAAGTCTGCATTCTGGTTGCTTGACAGTGGGAAAAAGAACATGTGTAGCTGAGTCCTGGGAGTGCTTCAGGCTACTGTAGCCTTGATATCTCTCAGATCTTACAGGTCAGTATACAAATACATTCCACTACACAGAACTCCTCCTTTCTACTCTGGTTTCTTTAGGGTGGAACTTCCATTTCATCCTCTTTACATACATTTAGAATGTAACTTCATGGGCAGGAATCTTAAAAGCCTTGAGAAGGTACTTTCTTGGGGCAGATTCTGTGAGAAGCTTCTGGAGGGCTCTCTTAGAAAGAACTTAGGCATGAGACCAATGCAGAAACCCATTTTAAATTGAGTTGGAAGGTGTGTGAGAGTGGGCATCTTTTAAACAGCCCATACTTAAAGTATTTCATGCAGGACTGAATACATTATGGATACCTCACTGCCCGTAGTACTTTGGCTGCAGCAGCAATATGCTTAATGCTGGCTAACTGCCCAATGATTTAGCTTTCTTTCTGGGCAAATTTTGCAGCCTGCAACCATGTCTTGAAGCAGCTATCAACCTGGATCTTAGCTGGCTGAAAACTTATCTCGGCACGTACCTTTTAGCCTGGAAGTTCTACCTTCTGTCTTCCAGAAACTCAGCACATATGTACCCCCTCTCTTGCTTCCTCCCAGTTTTAATTGCTTTTAATTCTGAGTATCAGATCATCTTTTCCCCTTATTTTCTCAGCAGACAGTTATTCATGGAAAAAAATGTTCCTAGTGTCTGGCTGTGGAAGTGGATCATATTCCAAATACAAAGGATGACCTAGTTTCAGTATGTGATGTGGCAGTTTTCCTCAGCTCTGACTGTGTTTCAAGTAGCACTTAGCACCCTCACCTAACTTCTGCCTACAAACTGTTTCCCACTACAAGAGTGTTCATTTTCAGTATAAAAATGTCCATAACAAAATGACAGGTTACCCACATTACTGCTTTTTAATGAAGCAGACTCTCTAATGTAAAATAATCAGGGTGATTTTAGGTTTGGCTCAGAGGTGGCTTACAGTAAAATATTGAATAGTAAAATGGTAGGTCAGAGTAATGCTAGAGTAATACCAAATTGTGCATGCCTATCACATTTTATTCCTGTACCTGAAGGGTTGCTCTGTTCTTACTTACAGCAGGGCCTGTTTGCCCCATTGGGAAATGTCCATTCCAGGTTCGATCTGTGCTGACTTTCAGAGGACTGAAATTATAGCTTGGCTCTAATTTGTGATCATAACTTGTATTTTTAGTTAAACATGGGCAGCTTGTATGTTCAACTCTGGACACCTTTGGTAATGCTTCTTGTGGCAGACAGGATGGAGGCTTTCGTGCTGCTTTGGATGCTGTCACTAACAGAGTGCTCAGTGGCAGTCCTTTAAGACAACAGGTAAATGATGGAATACCAGTTGTTGCTTACTTGTGGATACAAATGTGAGCTACAGGGATTTCAAGGAGCTTATCTCTCTCGAACAATCAATATATTTTTCTGGAACCCACCAAAATGTTGAGAAAGGAGATGCAGTCACAGAGCTTGCCATGCAGGCCCTAAAAAGACCTGGCCAGCTGTCTAAACTGTTTCTGACTTGAAAACGTACTCTACTTCTTAAAAAAGGGCTGAGTCAGTAGTTTCATGTCTAGTCCTCAAAAGTACTGAGTACTTCCAGTTAGTTTCTAGGATACCTTCTGTTCTCTGCATGCTGATGCAGTTCAAACTGCTCAGAAATCTGCGAGACCAAATTTTAAATTATAGTTTCCCCTCATCAATTAATACCTGCTGGCAATGTCTTCAGGGTGAGTGGACATCTTTTGAAGACAGTACCAGGTCTATGTACTTCTAAAGGTCTTCATAAGCCCTCTGTTTTTTCACTTCATTGCTGCTACTGTTGGAAGTGCCCCCCTTTTGGAACAATAAGAAGGCGTGTCTCTCTCATTTCACAGAGTCATTAACAGGGAATCTTCTGTTAGTGCTAATATTTTTAATTCTTCTAACTTCACTGACCTGGCCTAGATTAGTTGTAATGATAATGAAAAGCATGTTTTGAAGATTACCATCCAGGTGTCAGAATAAATTTTTGTTTATTATAAGCTGATAAATCAGCTATTATTTAATTTACACAGCAGCTGCAAAAGTAATTACTTGGATATATTGGATTGTTATGTCTAATGAAGGTGAATTTCTAATGACAGCTACATTCCGAAGTTCTTACTCATAAAGCAATAACCAGAGCTTTGAAAATTTAGGAAAACTTTAGAGGAACCAAACTGTGAAATGTGTCTTAAAGTGTAAATTCTGTTCAAAGTCATTCAGTGGGAAACACTAATGTTTTGCTTCTTCAGATATATGTGCATTATGACGTGGAGGAAGGACAAGAATTACATTAAATTCTTGTCCATATTAGGACTAATATGCACATTGCTGAATGATCTAAATGCAAGAAAAATACTATTATTTTGTTTATTCAGATGGGAACAAACCGAAATAGTTGGAGGAAAGTATTTGCACTGTAACAAAGGAGCTAAAATATGAATACTTGGTGATTTGCTGGACACTTCTCATGTAGTCAAAAGATATGGGGCATGGCCTCAAGCATTCATAAGCATTTTGTATCCTTGCTCCATACCAGTGGACGCACAAGCTGTCTTGTTACTTCTTTCTCTGATGTTCAGGAAGATTATGTCACAGTAAAATATAGGACCTTTGTGTCTTGCTGAGAATCACACAGGTGGGAAGGATGGTTGAATAGAACATTGTGTGGATTCCGAACTCAGTTCTTGGAGGGATAATTAGGGTAGCAAGGGGAAGAAAAGGATTGGGTGGGGGAAGCTGTCTTGGAAATTAGGATAAGAAAATATCTCTGGCGAGTGGAAGAAGGGAAGATGAACGTGAACTTGATCTGAGAATGAACTAGACCATTTGGGTAAAGTGGGAGAAGAGGTAATAAGAAATAAAAGGACATACTTACACAAGGGAAGAATACATTTCCTATATTAATGTTCATGTTTACAAAGATGTATCATTTTAAAAATAAAGGTTAATAGGTTTTGCTTGAGGGTTTTGGTGCAAATTCGATGTAGCTGCTAATAAAGCACAGTAAGCCATGATGGCTGCAGTGTACTTCTCTCTCTGTGGGCGATGATTTTCTAAGACAGCATATTTCACAAAGCTATTCAAAGACTTTGTTTGTAACTTGAAGAGTATATACCATGAACTCATTAAAATCTCTCTCATCATTGTACTCATTAAATTATTTCTAAAGGTCAGGCCCTGTTATCTTAATACAGTGACATCAGTGAGAGCGTTACATGGTTGGGGCAAGCAACATTTGACTCTAAATCATCCCAGCTAATAAGACAGATTTGGTGTAAGAGCTGTTGAAAAAAACTCCTCCTAGGTTTATTATGCTGTGAGTTCAAGCTTGTATTACTTCATGATGCTTACACAAAGTCCAGTGAATTTAGTGGAGAGGCTTCCAGTTGGGGCCGTTGGGCATTTCTGGATTCCAAATAATGGAGATGAATTCAGTGGCTTAAGTGATCTGTGCAAAATGTATATCTTGAAACCTATATTGGCATCCAGTTTTATTTCACCACATTTCATGTAAGCATCTGCAAATTATAGACAGCAGATTTCCTTTCTTAGTCAAAAACTTTTAAGAAACTTCTGACTCCAAGTTCCTTTTTCTTACAACAGCATAGTGTTTGTTGTGTGAAAGACTACAGTGCACATGTTTTGTGAGGTGAATAGCATATATTCAATGTGAAAGATTATGCAGTTGTTCTGTAGAGAACATTTTCTGTGGATTCAGCCTAATGAAACATATGCTTCCTATTATATCAAATTCATTTTTTACAATATCCATTTCAACATTATGAAAACGTTTAGATGTTTGCTCTATAATTTATATCCTTCTTTCAAATGTCACCTCTTAAAACTCATAATCATTTTATGAAAAAATATTTCAGCTCTTTTAACAATTATTCCACGTAGAAAACAACAGAAAGCCAGTCATATGTGTTCCATCCCAAACTGTGTTTGACCTCATTCAGAAATAATAGGATTTTTTTTAAGATTAAAAAAAAATTAAGGACATTCATCTACCTCTAAGTTCCATTATTCCTCCTTAATTGTCTTCTGCAGTTGCTGTCTGTGTCTGCCATTCTGGCTTTCTCTTCATGTAAAAATATTTTAGGAGCTTGTTATGCACAAGAGGAATGAAGCATTTGAAGACTGAAGTACACTCTGGCTTTCTTTTTCTGTCTAGTGCTTTACCAGTGTGTTATGCAGGGCAGGAGTGAGGCACATGATGGAGTAGTGTGTGAAACCCTGGACTTTTTCTTTGCTTTTAGGAAGGACAATATAGAGGTAAAGTGTGCTTTAGGAATTATGAGTTTCCCTTTGCTGGAAAGCATCCTCCATATTTCAGATAGGAGGTCCAGGAATACACATTTTGGACTTCTTTTTCCCCCCTTCCTTTAATTCTTTGTTCTTGTAGGGCTTAATTCTCATTTTCTTCAAAGGGCAATGGGTCAGGACTTTACAACTTCCTATCTACTTTGGCTTTTGTGTTCACTACAGTTGTTGCAAAATTATTTTGAAGAGGGAGATTTTTTTAATTAATAATTTTAAAATAAGATTAGTGATATTTTGTTAGCTGTGCCACTTTTTATTTTTTTTCCCCCTTGGTTTGCCTCCTTTTTTCTGGCACCTTGAAATGCTAAAATGCTACTCTCCCAACTGTAAACCACATATCTTTGCTTTACTTTCTCACTATATCAAACTATCAGTATGTACATACGCTTTGAAAAAGACAGAAACTACTGAAACAAATTGCTGTATTGTGGGTGTGTCTTGCCTCTGTAAGATGATGAGAAAAAACAGAAGTAGTCATGTTGTGTAAAACAGTTGGGACATACTTTCAGTGTATTGGGGAGAGGAGAAGAGCAAGATCTTTCTCTTGTTAAACAATGTTTCTTTACAAGGAAATTGATCACAATGAATCTCCTTACGGAGCTTGTTAGTATTCCTTTTGTCAAAGTCTAGCTCTAGCTTTGGAGAATAAAAAAAAAAAAATAATCTTTGTACTTCTGATTTCCTTGGGATCCTTCTGATTTCCTGGAGGTAGATTAATGCATAAGGTATGACTGAAAATGGAGATGCAGGACAAAGGGCATTGCTCAGCTCACCATAGGTGGGCAAGCAAACCAAGACAGAATGTAAGTTAAAGCCCTCTTTGGGTAGAGAAATCTCACCAATATAAACAGAGGTGTGATAGCTGTAGGCCTGTTTGGCAATACTGAACCAGTTCAGTGGGTAAAGAAATAATGTAGTTTGCTAATAGATCAGAAAGACTGTTTACGTAATAGCTTACCTGAGCAAAGAGTTCAGGATAAGGTATATTAATTTTTCCTTTGCCAAATAACAGAAATAGGAGCTTATCTGAAATGAATTTTAACTCACTTCTGTCTTGCTGCCCAGGCTTCTCTACGCTTGTCGGTACTCAGTAGCTGCAACTGTAATACACGTAGTGAGTAGAGCATTAAAGCAGCCTCACACTGAAAAATGCTACTGGCTTGTGGTTGATCCTCAGTTCCACTTTTACTCTGCCCTGACACATTCACTGTGTATTTGTCCAGCTAGATGAGACTAACATTTTTATTTAGACAAGGAGCCTATGTTGAAATAGGGACAGCAACAGGCATTTTAAAATGTAGACAGTAAATTTTTTTTGAGTGTGCCTATGCTCGATTTTAATTACACATTCAATCTGCTTACATGCATTTGAAAATCACATTTTGTTTCCTCTTGCCTCCCTGAGTGCCTAACCACTTTTGAAAATTATCTGCAGGACATATTTGAAAATGAGATATAGAATGTGTATGGATGTTCACAACCAATGAAGTTACCAAAATTTAATGAGTTTGTAAGCTGAAGTGATTTAAGCTATCAAGTTTTACTTTACCACTGGGAAAGACTAGGAGTACACATAGTCTGTTTGTGAAACTCAGTTGATGAGCAGAGGCTTATGCCAAGCACTTGCAATCATTAGCACACACCACAAAAGTGGTATTTCAGGCTCATGTAAATGCTGTGACAGAGCTATATCTAAAGCACATTTTTTTTCACCATTGCAGTTGCAACCAAATGATGAAAAATGTGGAAAAAAAACGGACCCTTCCCACTTCCAGTCTTCAAAGTTTAAAAAAAATAGACTAAAACCCTGAATTGTGAGCTTTAGTGGCTAGAAAATGCTATCACAGGAGTCAAGCCTTTTTCAGTTTGCTGTGCATTGTAGAATGGGATCTTACCCAGTTTTCACATTCATAAATACTGATTGACTAAAAAAGAATTTTAATTTCCAGATACCTTGTTATGATACTATTTGGAATATAATCACTTCAATAATTTTCCTGCCTAGGGCAAATGTAAACCCTGGCTGTCCTACACCTTTTCTAGATATGACATGTGATGCTAAGATGTATTCCGTTTCAAAGTCTTTGAGGGCCAAGGCATTACGAAGCCCATATATATTTGCTTTCCTTTTCTGTTTTTAATTCCCAGACTTCAAAGCACTTTTCAGCTTTTTTAATTTACTTTGTAAAATCTGTGTTTGGTTGGTACTGCCTAGCCACTTCGGTTCAAATGTGTGGGCTGATGTGCAAAGTCTAAGTGATTTGCTATTAGGGACACAGTGATATTCTGTGGCATGGTGAGAACATGAATGTGGGAAGAGTGAGCCAAAGGAATTTCCTGAATCGAGTCTCTTTATCTGTTAATACAAGCAGTGACAAGGTATCATTCTATCTGTAACTTTTTCAAGGTTGTTTTGTTTTGTTTTTTAAACCAGTTAGCCCATTTGCCCATGGCCCCTATGGGAAGGCCCCTGCCTAATTAACCAGGAATATTATCAGTAAAGGTACCGAGGTTAAGGTTCAGCTTTCAGACCAGCATCTGTTCTCACAGTGGGTAGTAGCAGGCATTAAGTAACAGCTGTCTTTTTGGTTCTTAGACTAATAAAATAAGCACTAACAAAAACCAAAATGGCAGTGTTGTAGGGCTACAAGTCCTCACCCACCACAGACGTCCTCTGACTAATCAATAGTGTGTTACACACATTGACAAATGGAATAGAGAGAAAAAGCAATTCTGTGGAGAAGTGTACTTAAATTGATCAAACTTCCATAGACTTCAATAAAAATCTTTCTTTTATATAAAAGTTATATGTTATAAAAGGGACTGTGCTGGGCCTGTTGTGGTTATGTGTTTGCTACAGACGGTTTTCAGATGGGAATTAGGCATTAGGAACTTTAGATCTTATAACACTCATCAGACATTGAGCCTGTTAAAAGAAGTTCTCCCAACTTCTTCCTTGACTCAAGCTCCTTGGCAAAGGTCTGAACAGTCATCAAGTGTATGTTCTTACTCAGGATTTATGAAGTCAGCTGCCACTTCTACATTCCAGTGTAATCACCTGGTCAACAGCAAGGCTTTTCTCTCTAACTGGAGGTAAATAACTGTATCTTGTGGTGTTTTCTGTAAAGCTAGCAATGCTTTCTCTCATCAGGAATAACTGATATGTAAATTGGTAATCTCTTGAGCCAGTAAAACATTCAGAGACCTTGAGACCTCTTCCTTTGTAGTGTATTTAAATGCGTCTCTGTGTTGTGTCCTTCTTCAGTGTCCTTTGCCCTTTAATGAGTGTTACTGGGGGACTGAGGAGTTGGTTTGCAAAACTGATTATAATTTGATATAGATCTGGATTCAACTGATTGGTTCACCCTAGCTATTCTGATTACTGTAGTCAATGTTAATATTACAAGGAATTGACTGCCTGTGCATTTCAATAGCTTTGCAGTGTGGTTGAGTCCTATGTATTGCAAAATAGATAATTATATAGGGGAAATCTTAGGAAGGTGATAAAAAATCAAATTTTGTGTGGAGCTGGCTAATGAATTACAATATTGATCATTATCTTGAGTCTGGATAATGTAAATGTGTGAGTGAGATACGACATTTGAAAAATGCTTCCTAGCACTTTCTGAGTGTATCTGATAAACACTTCTGGATGGGAGAGGTGAAGAGAGTTCTAATTATTTATCAAAGTTACAGAGTGGGAGATCTGAACAGTAGAAAAAAAAATAAGCTATAAAAAATGTCCCTCCTTTCCCTTTTTGCTACAAATTGTTGTGACTGCAAATAATTTAGAGTTTTAGGATACTGCAAGAGGTCTGTGCATTTCTGTTGTGAGCTGGGGTATTACGAGTATATTAAATGGTTGAGAAATGGTTGAAAGCAAGATAGCTTTTGTCACATTAGTTGTAAAGACATACAGTATGGTGAGCTGACTTTACTGTTATGGCAATTAGAAAACATGATCACAATGTCCTGTGAGTCTAGTAAAAGTGCATTGCTTTGGTATTTTGTGTGCTTGCAGCATGGATGTACTAACAATCCACTTTCATTTTGCATCTCAGTACATTTAGGATTTTGGGGGAAGAATTTTCTGACTGACTCAAAAGCAATCCTAGGGTAAAATTTCAGCCATTCATCAGATATGTGTATACATAAGGAAAGATTGCTCAGTGGCTTTTAATTTCCGTCTTATAAAACAATCATAAAAATACAAAGGTCTGCATATATAGGTGCTGTTACAAGTCGTGCATATTTACCATATCTGTGTTTCTGTAACTTCATTATAACAGTTTAATACAAGTGAAACCCATTATATTATAACAATTTCTCACCTGTGTGAATGTTAAGTTAGTGTGAAAATTGACAACAATAGATTTAACCTTGTGAAGAAATGGTAAATCAGACTGAGTGTAAACAAGTGCATTCTATGCCTCATATATTCTCTGTGAAAGTTGGTATGAAAAATAATCAAGAATAATTTCATTCCACCTTTCACTGAAAGACTGTGACATGTTTGGCAGATGTTAAGAATGGCTCCCAAGACTTTCTGAAAAATGTGGCACTCATAGCCACCCATTACCCTATTTCAAATTATAAGCAAATGTAAGTAAGAAGAACTTGGGAAATTTCCAAACTTGCACAAAGCATGATCTGGAATCTTGAGACCAGATTTATCCTCCATTTGAATTACATCAGAATAAATTTGGCTTTCAGTTTGTTCTTGGTTTTGACTTGAGACTCTGGAAACGTTGAATTGCTGGAAATGTTTTCAAGTCTGAGACTCAGTAATCACTTCTCTAATAATTAACACAAATGAGAGTTCTATATAAAGACAGTTAAAATTCTTGCATAGATTAAACTTACATAGAATCAGTCCCAAGCAAAGTAAGTTGTTAACTTATCAGTTAAGGATGATAACGTCAATGCCTATGTGTAAACAATATACTTACTAATATCTGCTCTGATGGGCATTGATAGATCTTACAATTAAGTTAAATGAAAACTGGAAGATCAATCCACATAAAGGCATTTTCTTCAACAATCTGTTCCTAACGTGATCTTAATTTGGGAAATTCAATAACAGCAAAAGAAAACAAGTCTTTGATATTTCCTGGTATACTTCCTATAGGAAGGATTGTAATGCTGTAGAGGGTAAAAATTGTACCAAGAGACAATGTTATGCAGCCAGACTGTTCATTATTTATCTATGGCCTAACATCTAACATTTGATGAATGAATTTACAGCAAAATAAGGTTACTGGAGCTTGTTCAATTGTTTCATGTGGTTAGGACAGCTGTAGGCAATCTGTATGGGCTCTTCTGCTATTAGAAACCTATACATGTTTAGGCAGTATATATTTCATTTATGGTCTGCCAGAAAATATATTAAAACTGAAGATCACCGTATGAATATTTCTCTGTGAATGTTTACAGCATAAGAGGAATTTCCCAAGACTGAAAGTAACCACGGTAGTTTCATTTGAACATCTCATCTAAATGAAGTCCTTCTGTCTTGAATGTGTCTTCTGCGTGTACACTTTATAACAGGAGAGGTCGCTTGATAAAGATTGTGTCACTCAGTCTGACCTGCTCTTAAATTCCAAAAAGAGTCTTTACATGTCTTGTGTCCACATTTGTAGAATCTCTGGCTTTCTTAAAGCGTTGATTCAAGGCTTGAATTTTAGCCTTTTAACAAACCAAGATTACTCAGCCAGAACCAAATATCACTGTTCTGGCACTCCCCATGATGTTAAATGGAAATAAAATTAGTCTGAGGTTGAGTCATGTAACAATCAAATACATGTGAAACTCAGTCCCAGGAATCAAACTCTATCTATTTTGCCCATCCTCCTCCAGCTCCCCATAAGAAGTTTTCCAGACGTGTGTTGATTCTTTCAGTTCTGCCTCTCTCTAACTTTGCATCTGTTGTCAATTATTTTGTCTTTGTCAGCTGTGCAAATAGAATCTAAAAATACACTAAAACATCCACTTGCAAACCTTGCTGCCCAGAAGGAGCCAGGAGGTTTTTGACAATGGTTAGCTCATCATTTATTCCAAACCAAGGAATGGACCTCCATCTTTCTTTCCTGTCCAGGAATCCTTATAAGTAAAAGCATAATCTGACGGACAGCCTGTAAGGTTTGAAGTGGATAAGAGTACAGAGGGCTTCCGACTTAGATGGATATACACAGGCAGAACAGTTTAGTTCAAGAAACACAGACTTCCTCACAGATTAAGTTTTAGCCAACTGGAACTTTCTTGGAATTTTAAGGTTTTGCTAAGGACAGAAAAAAATTATTTTGGCCCATTTTTTGGTGAGCTTCTAATTAAAACAGATCATCATACTTCTGTCGTAAAAGCATTATTTATAAAGTATTGCCTGTCACATGACTTGCAAGAAACTATTTTGACATCCAGAGAGCTGAGGATACCAAAAAAACTCATTAAACTGTGCCATCTTGAGGAGTGGTGCTACAGTTTTAAATACAGTCCACAAGAAGATACAAAAAAACCCCAAAAAACAAACCCCAAACCCTACAGACAGTGTGCTAAAACTGTCCATAGGGCTTGCTTTGCTTGCCTGGGGGGTTGAATGCCTATTGCATTTCCACGTGCCTGTGTGTTCTGTACTGACAGTTAAAAGAGTGTATTGTGTTTGTTTATATTTAGCTTTTAGTGGTGTAAACCTTATGTCTTTCTATAAAGATAGTAATTAGAAAATTGTAGTGCTGCCATTGTCCACTCACTTTAAAATTTTGTGATTTCTTCTGTTGTGCAAAATAGATGTAGTTATGTTCTCACTTCCTTCTCTGTAAATAAAACCAGGATCCACCTGACAAATGAAACCTCAGTGCAGCACACATTTAAGCTTTGAAATCCGTGAGACTACTCATTTGCTTACAATTAAGTATACATTCAAGTATGTTGGGGACCGAAATTACTTCAGAACATGTAAATTCACACACTGGCTGAGCTGCACTCAGCCTTTGTTAACTCTAATTCACTGCGCCTTGTGTTGCCGTAGGAGTTTTCAACTGGAATCATGTTGAAACAAATAAACAAAGAAGAATTCTTGTGGTATCTTCAGGATAATTAGCAGGAATTCCACAACCACTGTAAGGTTAAAGATATTTGTTTTCTTAAGTCCCACAACCTGGTGTGAGATGCTGTATTTCGCCATCCCTCTTGGTTTGAAATGTGAGGCAATTCCAGCAGCATCTCAAAGCAAAGCTTCCCTCTCCATGGCTGCTACTTGTTATTGTTCAACTATACCAGCAGGAAAAGGTGAAAGTATGGTACCTGAGTGTCAAGCAAAGCAAGGATACATTATATTAATTATGTGGAAATGTTATCTAAGTGCTTTGCTTTCATATATTCATTGACTAGGTTCATGTCGCATATTTAGAGTAGGCAAGTGAGGAGCACTGTCACTACTATGCACCAGTCTCACCTGAAAACTGCAGGAGCAAAAAACATATTTTACTGATGTCAGTCTGCAGAACTCTATTTTTTATTTGAAAATATAGTGCATGCCATCCCAACATAGGCAACACAGAAACACTGACGTCATGACCCAGGACTGATTCCCCCTGCACGGCAGGGTGTGCATCTCACATGTGAGCAAGTGACATCATAAAACTGCTGCATTCCTGATGTGTGTAATCTCATGCGTATGCCTATGCCTGTTGCTTGTATTTATGTTGTCCATTCTATAATAGAGGTTGCCTGCAGCTGGATTACAAAATAGACAAGGAGCTGTTAGACTCTGTCAGAAGGCTGGAAGACACTTCTTTCTTATGTCTAATGTGCTGTCAGGAAAGGCAGGAGCAAACATGCCTAGGGTCAGATAAATTGTTCCATGAGGCTGATCTGGCTTGTAGACCATAGTTCAGCCTCTAACTGTTCAATTTCATTTATTACCCTACTAAGTAATGCTTTTATCCATGCTTGTATTCTTAGTCTAATACTTCTGAATTCATCTGCATGCTTAGGGAAAAAAAATAGTTGTAAGGATCTATGGATTCTTCACATGAGAATCAGGCACATTATTTTGTTCTTTTAAAGTGTCTTTTGCTGGCATTCTGAGGGGGTTCCCATTCAAAGCATGAGCTAGTGTGTCCATGTGATTGTTGTTATCACAAATCCTTTTTATTCAAGAAAGGCTGCATTGCCATACAGCTAGCTAATGCAGCATTTATTATCATCATTGTCTTTCCAGTTATGCGTGTATGAAATGTTTACACAGTTTTCTTCAAGAATTTCTTGTTTTGCAAGTTCTCACAAAACACCAGAAATGGCCCACTTAAAACATACATCAAAAGGGAAATGGTGATAACAGATGAATGCTTTTATAAAACTAGCTAGGGACAAATTCATCTAACAGCAGCTTGGAACAGAGCAGATGCAGTTCAGATGGGAGTGTCTGGGCAAAGTTCACAAATTATATCTATAGGAGGATAAGTTATAGACAGAGCTTAGTTCTGCAGAAGGCATGTGCTGAATGCTGGAGCCACAGGTGCTGAAGTGTAATGCTCAGTACCTGGTGTGCTTGCCCATTCATACTTCTGTTCATGAGAATGCAGCTGGAAGGCCACCAAATAACTGTCCCTTCGTAACAAAGCAGGGTCCTTCCATGTGAGGCATTCAGTCTCCTCTGTCACACATCATTCCTTTTACAGACAATAAGACTTTGGAGGGTAGAATCAGATGTAACACGTAGTATCATTCCAGGCAAAGCAGGGACCAAAAGCTTAGGTCTTGAAGCCGTGCAGATTCAGAAGACAACATTTAAAAAATATTTAATGGCCCAAATTTGAAGGCCCAACTTTTAAAGGCACTGAAAATTGATGTTACAGAGTTACTGGGATTTTCAAAACCACCTATGATATCTAATTCATAGTGAAAATTAGGAAACTGGGCACTTTTGAGAATCATAGAATCATAGAATGGTTTGACTTGGAAGAGATCCGAAAGATCATCTAGTTCCACCCCCCCTCCCATGGGCAGGGACACCTTTCACTAGACCATGTTGCTCAAAGCCTCATCCAGCAGATTCAGAATCTTTTCATTAGATTCCATTTTGAAATGGATATTCAGTTGTCATGCACTGACATGCATCTCTAAGATCATGTATGTTTCAAGACAGAGTTTGAAGAGTCAAGTACTGTTTAGATCACAGGAACTATCTTACTGAAACCTGAGTCCAATGGAAATCAAGCGGAAACCTACATGAAGCTGGACTCCCTAATGGTACCAGTTTTTAGAGGTGACTTAAATCTTGGTAAATTGAAAAAAAACATTCTGTTTGTATGAGAGTTCAAACCGAGTACAGACTGTTATCATTTGCAGTCATCTGGAAAGGAAAATGCTCTTAATGCAATGCCGGTAAAGGATATTCCCTTGAGTTTTCTTGCTCCAAGCTACTGTAGCTTGTTTACATTCCCCAAAGAAACTGTGTGAAATCTTTCAGACACACAGTCAAACCTTCAGAGAAGTTTAAGGACTTACGTTAAGATAGGAGTTATATTTTTTGAATATTTTGATTGTGTTGTGCTAAAACTTAATATTTTAATCATAAGAATTCCTGGATCCTGCTTCCTTTTTTTTCTTCCGTGTACTAATCACTGCAAGAAGCATTAGCCTTCTAAGGCATTTATACTGTGAAAGTCAAAAGAAAACTATCCAGCACATCAAGGCATGGAAAATAGTAACAAACACCTGCTGCTTCCACATATGGATAAATTTTTCACTTAAGTGGAGATCACTTAGCTGAAAATCAAAGCACTGGTGGAAAGCGTATCAAAGCAGTTAAAACCAGAAAAGCTCATAGAAGTATTTTATTAGAAAGCATGTAGCTTAAAGTGTTGAACTTTCGCAGATAAATGTGCAGAATTAGTTAGCTATTTTGTCTCTTTCATTTGCTAATCAATTTTCCCCACTACCAGCCTATGACAACTAGTAGGCCTGCACATTTGTTTCATATGGTCAAAGAATGTTTAACCCCCTACTGACCCTCTAGTGTTTGCTCCCTTTCCCTCAAGGCACGGAAGACTTTAAAGTAGAAGACTGATGAATGAAAAGAATTAACCTCTTGGGGGCTTTTGTCATGAAAGCTTGAAAGGGGATCAGCACAGTCTGACATGCTGACAGCTGAAGTCAAGAGGAAAATTATGATATAATACAGCAAGTCAAAAATGTTATGTGCCATTGTATCCGAAAGGCAAACAAAGTATACATATTGCCTTATTTCTTTTTTGACTGCTCTTGCTACTGGTAACAACAGTAAATTCTATACTGGAACCCCTTGAAAAGATGAAGGGTATTCATGTCTGCTTTTTAAGAATAAGCTGTTGAGCTCCTCAAAGATGGCTGTAACACGTAAATGAGCTTCTTCTGACCCTTGTGTCTTACCCATTTTACAGTCTGTGATGGATCACTGATTGCTGTTACTGTTCTGGACAGCTTCTTCATCCTTTGTCGTCTTCTCACTAGCTTACTTTGTTTGGAAGTTATGAGGCTTCAGCTTGACAGATTTAAATTTTTCTCCCTGAATACAGCATTGCCAACTCCTTATGCCAACAGTGACATTCTTGGCTGGATGAACTTGGGTTTTTTAGTATGGTGTCACTCTGATACCTTTTCAGGGATTCTTATTATTAATTTGAATTAGTGTTTTGCCTAGCAATTCTAAAAGTGATCCAAACCAGAGTGAGTTTGTAACTTAAATGAAAAGAGAGAGAAAGTTTGTGTACATTTGTATTTAAAGGCGACAGCCATTCTTTCCTGTTTTCTGCACTCTAAGCTCTTGGAATTTGCAATGGCTATTTCATCAAGCAGAAGGGTATCGATAAAGTGCTTATTCCTTTTCATTCTGTGCAGCAGAGAGCCGGACATGGCCCCAGCTATGCTCAACAGCTACTGGACAGTGATCCCAAACCCAGATGTTTTCACAGCGGTGTTTTAAATTTGTGGCTGACTTTCTGGTTAGCATAATTTTAGGAGTCTCCTGAGCTTCCAGTGATCTTTGCCAGCAAGGGCAAACTAAGAGACATTGCTTTGAGTTTCCAAGTTATATTCCAGTGAGCCAGCAAGAATTTGTGCTTGTAATTCTCCTAGAGGATTTTCTGTTTGCAGCAGAAGATGTAACCATAGGGCTTATATTATATCAACAACAGGACAGTCTGGTTGCACAGTGAGTGGTGGAGTCTGTGCAGCTCCATGACTGCCGTGACCAGAGCCATACGTACCAGAGCAGATGGAGGCAATAGTGGATGCTGTATGCATGTGAGAGTGCCCAGGAGGGCGGTGATAGACCTAGTGCATCCTCCTTCAAATCTAATCTGCTTCTTGGTTTATGTTATTGTGTGGTACTGCTGGCCTCGGGGAAATGAAAGAATTGTCTGCACTTCCTGGGAAACAGCGGAGCCCAGTCCATTCCAGTTGGAAAATGCACAGAACTTCTTTCCTTTTTTTTAATTTTTTTTTTCTTTTTTCCTTCCCCCCCTCGAGCACGCAGGTGTGTTCGGCGCGGAGGGCGGCGGTGGCACCCAGCGTCCCGCGGTGCCGTCCCCACGGCGGTGTCGCCGTGTCCCCCGGCGCGGGGTTGTTTGTCGCACTGGCCAGCAGATGTCCCCATTGTCACAAACAAATCGAGTTGACCATGTCGTTAGCTTAATCTAATTAAGTTTAAACCCTACTTAACAATAGGATTTAAGCAGCTCACTGTGAAAAAATAAAGTTCCAAGTGCTCACATTTCTGCTGAGTTATGCCTATAAAGTGCCACTGGTTGTATTACCAAGATAAGCAGTGGTTCAGGGAGCTGACAAAGGGAAGTACCTCAGAAATGGGAACAATGGAGAGTGAACAGTGAACTTCCCAGTCTAATAGTAGGCTGAATTTGAATACTAAAAGATCCTTGAATATGTATATACAGACATATACTGTAGGGGAAAAGTGAAATCAAGGAACATGGGATAGGCTGATCTGTGAATTTTCTGGACTGAAATGGAAAATTTTTACCTTCCAAAAACTCTTGAAGAGATGATACGTATCTGCTTTTAATGTACAATTTAACAACAGTTTTCTAATTTGACTATTTTGGAGAAGCAGACCATGTAGACCCAGATTGTAACCCTGTAATTGTCATGAAGAAAGGGACAGCAAATATCTCAATGCTTTACAAGCCCAGTTCACACTCTGACCACATAGCACAGAGTCTAACCACCTCCCCTAATCAGAGGGTGCAGTGATGTAGGTAGCTCATATCATGCTGATTAAAAACTGTTTTGTAACCTCAGTTTTCTGTGCGGATGCAGAACACACTATCAACCAATTACTAACAAAATTAACCAAATTTTTCAAGTTACTCAGGTGAAACACTGCTGGTTTCCCCAGCGTGTCTAACAGAAAAGTCTCCAGAAATGGAGCAGCTGATACTGACAAGTAGGAGTTTGCTAAAATGAGTCTCAAAACTTCAGGACTTTAATGATTTTCAATATTGTGTGATTCTTGACAAGTGTGATATTGCCACGTTTGGGATGGTGGCAGGTAAATGTGGACACTGGACTGTAAAACAGACAAAAAAAGAACTTTGCATTGGGTGAAAGACTGAGAGAGCAAAATCAAAATTACAGTGTTTTAAAAAGAGTGGAAAAAAACTTCCTGCTAGCTGCTAACTATGAAGAGACTTGGTAGATGTACGGCAGTTTGTATAAACTTTGTGAAAAGCATCTATTATGTGAAAAAAAAAAAGATAAATAGGCAAAATCGTATGATTAAAGCTGATCCTTTGGACACAGACAACTCTCATTTAAATTAGTATCAGTCTTCCACTAAATTTGATGGGTGTTGTCCAGAGTGTGGAATGCTGGGTTCTCATATACCAGCAATATGGAAAATACCAACCTGAGGTTTTTGAAAAATTGCTTTAAAATATATTTAAAAATTACATCTAGATATGCTGACTTCAGAAATGAATACATACATCTTGATTTTTTTTCCTTTCAGCTTCCACTAGTATTAATTTAAAAATTCATGGTCTTTTCACTGAATTGATTTCAGTGAAATAGATTTCAGTAGAATTGGTTTGAAGATCTATGTTGGGCTTAAGAATTTTGTCTGCAATTCAGAGGTCAAGGGCAGAACTTTTCACGAAATGAAAAATTGTTCTCTAAGTAGGTAATATTTCTGACATAAGCATTTGTTATGATGAAAGATCCTTAAAAACATGGAGGTTCAGTGAAGTTCTTGAGGTGCAATGGAGCATAAATTTGTCTTCTAAAGTAATGCTACTTTACATGCTTTTAAGTTTCCTTAATGACTCAAAGTGGTTCAGCTGTAGCTCAGGGTTGATCACATGTAAAGATAAAGAACACAGGATTGCACATATTCTGATATTTACATTTTATGCGCAAAGTTCGTACATTTGCAAATTGGTAAGAATGTTAGCATTTACCTCAATTTTAGGTAAGAACACCATGATCAAATGGGAGTTAATGGGATCATATATTGGTCAATAGTATTTGGTCCTCATTATTTGTTGATAAGATTAAAATGGTAAATGTGTTTATGTTAGCTACGTCTAAGCCAGTTAGCTAAATATGAATTGAGTTGACATTTACTGATATTTTGGGATAACT
Source organism: Pterocles gutturalis (assembly GCF_000699245.1). Taxonomy (NCBI): domain Eukaryota; kingdom Metazoa; phylum Chordata; class Aves; order Pterocliformes; family Pteroclidae; genus Pterocles; species Pterocles gutturalis. The sequence continues at coordinate 63,382 of NW_010104362.1, read as the reverse complement.
GAAGCTTAATTTAATAGTAACCAAATGCTAAAAATATCTAGCAGTTTATGGTAATGTTGCTGAAAAAGTACATACAAATGCCTGGAAGGTAGATCACGCAAATTATATGTTTTAAGCAGAGCTATGGGTTTCTTGTATTAGCACTAAAATGATACTGACAAGTGCTGCTTTCCTTCCAGAGTTACTTAATATGTCTCTTCTTAACTAGTTGCAGTATATATGAATCACATACTTTGGTCCTTAACTTCTGGAGTTCATGCCATCATCTGTTACATTATCCTTCCTGTTTGAGTGTATTTGGCAAAGAAAATGAGCACTGCAAGTAAGAAAATGATCCATTTTCTTTTTCCACTACTCTGGCCTCTACTTCAGTTGTATCATTCTCATTCTGTCAGGTGAGATCATTATTACATGTCTTGTCCTGGACAGTTATTCTCATTTGGGGTGTGTAGGTTTTGAAGCAATTGGTCAGAGGTCAGGTTTGGTCAGGGTGGGACTCTTTCCAAATTACTCCTGGAAAAGGTGGGACCAGTTCCTGAAGCAACTTTCTGTGAGTGGAAAAAATTATTTGGTGAAAAGCTGTAACATTTCATGGATTTTATAAGGCAGCACTATGTGAGAAAGCCTGAGAAGAGACAGACTGAAAAGTAGAAAATGAACAAATGTCATAATGACAATTCATCAAAGTTAGCTCTTCATTTGGACTATTAGGTTGAAGTAAGTCTGAATTGCTTCTCAATACAATGGCTTTCTGATGATGTGATCAGAATTATGATTCCATTATGGATACTGTGTTAAATTATTCTTCACCAAATGGGACTAAATTACTGTCCTTAGACCATCGTTGTGGAAGTTTGACATCAAACCCAGCTCTGGATAGCTCAAACCTTAGTTAAAGTAAATGTAAAATAGCTAGAAGTCAAGTTAAAGCAATTTATCTCACTTTGTCTTTATTATTCGCAGGACATAGCTTGCTATACTTAAGCAACAAACACCAATACAAATAATAAATGGGAGGTAGCTAAGGTAGAACAAGTGCAGAACTAACAATTACAGAGGCCACACTTGTCTGTGTGAAAGACACTTTTAAAAGTTTAATTTTTCTGAAACGGGAGAATTACTGGAATAATAACTGAAGTGAGTGCACTTTCACTAGAGACTGGTAATTGTGTTGCATGTACACTTTAGACATTGACCTCATGTCTCAGACATTCAGCATACCAAAAGCTTGGTTGCTTAGCAGTGAATGCTAAGTGACATATTAAGTTCAACCAAATGTCAGTCATTGCAATGATGTCATGTTGTCCAAAACCCATTAATTACTTCGAAAATTCCCACAGTAACTGAAAATCTCAGATTATCTGCCTGAATTAGTGGGAGCTCTGTAACTGAATGATGGGTCCCATGCTGTTATATTGTACCCTATGTACTTTACATATACATTTTGATAGCAAAGTGAAGGTGGCAAGAGTAGTGATCTCTACTCATCTTAGAATCACTGCCAGTTTTAATATTGTCATTAAAAATAATTCCACTAATAATAAGCAATGTGAAAGGCCATATTCCCCAGAGTACACCTTAGAAACTAATATCCTGTATGAGTGATATGCAAAGATTTTGGTGGAATTACGTGGCTGAGAGTTGAAGAGTCTGCGCCAAAACTTCTTGTTCCTGTTTTAGCAATGTTTGAGATTCCAAGAGAGAAAAGAAGGCTAGTTTTTTTTAGTATCTCCTACCAATTGACGTATCATTTTTCTTTTTTTTCTCTTCAGTTAGGAATGTAGAAAGTCAGAAAGTTTTTAGGTATGTTTGTGCGCTGAGTTACCAGGCTGCAGTTAATTTCCAGAACAGTGCACGTAAATGCTTGGGCTTCATGCATTTGTCAGCCACGCACTAGGAGCTGAAGACTTCTTTCATAATGACAAGCGATTACAGGATGCAGGACACTGTTACTCTTGGGTGCTTTTTGCTCATTCTAGACCCCTCTTCACGCCTCCTGGGAGAGATGCGGCAGAGCCCTATTTGGTGGTATCAACAGCCAGTCTCCCCTGCTACGTGTGCTTGCAAGTCATCAGCAGTTTGTGTATTTTATGTGATCTGGCTTTGGCACTGCTGTATATTATAGTGTAACACCTAGAGTACAAGAAGAAAACTCCAAATTCGTATTATGAAACATGAGGAAATATTTCCTAGTGAATAATATTTCAGACAAAATGAGTCTCTTTGTTGATGAAAACTTTGCAAACACTTTGCAATCTTCTTGATTTTTCTGAAGCAAGATGTTGGAGAGATTTTTCTTTCACTTTAATGGATTCATTGTGAGCAACTTGCCACTATGAGCCAATATTCAATATTCAGAATTAGGTTATGTTAGTTAAAGTTCTTCTTAATGTGGGCTGAAATATTTGATTTGTAGGGTGCAGGCAGGGGAAAAGGAAGGAAGGAAGGAAGGAAGGAAGGAAAGAAGGAAGGAGGGAAGGAAGGAAGGAAGGGAGAAAGGGAGAAGGAATTAAATTTTGTTCAGGCTTTTTATGATAAATAATCAGGCCAACTCTGAAATTGTCTGGTCTATCAATCAAATTGCACTGAAGAAAGACGTGTCTGAAGCTGCTGGAAAGGAAAGCATGATTCACAGGGTTGTGAAATTAAACATATCTGCACTTTCTCTTTAATAAAGAGATGCATACTCATGAAAAGTACATACTGGCAGCAAAAGATGACTTGATGCTTCTTCAGTTATGTTTCTAATTTGCCATTGTTCCAGTCTGCTATTCTTCACATGTGTACAGGGCATGTTCAACCAGAAGTCTCAGAAACTGACTAATTTGTGGTGCAGTCAATAGCCTTTGGAAGCCAAATTCTAGATACTTTATTTCTTGTGGTACCCCTCAGTAGAATGGTAGGACCAGATGGGAGAGTGAGACACAGTATTTCTTTATTTATTCCGTCAACCTGTATCTTCCAAAAAATTACAAACTCAGCATTTGCCAAGCTGGCTGTCTATATCTCAAAATATAGAGAGTGCAAATTGTGGGGAACGGTAGATTCTGTTCAATTTAAAATATAACTTTTTTTTACTCAGTCTTTCCTTTAAGGAAGAATGTGTCTCTTAAAAAAAAAAAAAAAAAAAAAAGAGAGAGAGAAGGATGTTTATTGGAGTCAGTCAGTCTCAGTAGCTTATATTGAGCTTAAACAAAATAATGTATTCGACCTAATATACGTTATACAGTCAGTATTAAAAAGAAATCTAAACCCCAAAAATACATACAAGTAAAAACCCAATTACAAGCAGCAGTTGGCTATCTAGAATGTAGGACTACTGAATGTTCAGTGAAGTTCCTGAGCAGAGTAAAACCCAAATTCAGTTTATCAAAGTTGAACTAAGTCTTTTGGAGTCAGTGGAGTGATTTTGGCTTTATTCCAGCAAAGGACTGGTCATCAGGATCTGTTTTGGGGACAAGAAATGCCCCAGAATGCTGAATGTAGAAGTTAAGGCCCCTAGGGCATATCATTATCCATTTCACACTGTGGAACGGACTGTGTGAATTACCTTCCTAGACTGAGTAACCAATAGGCCTGCAGAAACCCGGCTGTCCAAGCCATCTTCTGCTTTTAGCAAGCTCATTTATTTGCAGCATTTTGCTAACATTGCCATTTAAACTGACTAAGAGCCAAAACCATTCTGACTTGCCCCTCCCCAGAGGGATATCGCATTTCCTAGTGCACTCACTCTGGAAATGCAGTAGAAGAATGCAATATCTTTGAAACTGCAGTTCTCTGCCAGGAAAATCAGATTTCACTCCTGAATCTAGAAGTATCTCTTATTGTTAATGACAAACACGTATGTAGCAACTGTATTTGAACTGCACTTTACCAAAAGGAACAAGACATTCTCTTTGTCCTGATTAATTTGTAGGCTAAATAAAACAAACATGGCATATGAAATATAGCTGTTTTAAAACATGTTTAGCTTCCGTTACCATAGACAGCTATCAGTTTTATGTTCTTGGTGTTTGTTTTCTTAAAAATGGGCCTATAAGACAGGGTAGTGTTATTAGTCCTACAGGGAACTAAAACACAAGAAGCTGGTTAGCTAGAGTTCACACAAAAACATATATGGCAGATGAGGGACCTAAACCAACATGTTCTGGCAACCACACTGTTGTCCTGTCTGATGTATTTATCTTGAAATAGGCAAAAGAAGGCAACAGGGAAAGAAACAACTTTTACTTTAAATTATTTGTGTTGTTGGAAATCCTGCAAGCAAAGCCCATTTGCTCATTTTCAGAACCTCAGGAAACACCTGCCTTCAGAAGAAAATCCTGTGAACCCACAACTCTCAGACGGAATATATCTGATTGTCAGACTTCTCGGTCATAAAGTGGGTAGGAGAATGTAGAGGAGTATGTAGAAAGATCATGTTATCACCAATCACAGAAAGTGGAGGAAGTATTGCTTAAGGCGTATTTTAGAATATTTTAGGTGCTTCTTGGTGTTTATTATTCAAACTCGGTAAATTTTTTTCTGTATCTTGGAAAATGAATTTTGAATGAGTACTGATGTATTCTATACCACCACATAAGGCTTCAAAGTTACAGAACTTACTACCTATGAAAACAGTTGCTGCTGTCTCTCTTACTAACTTTTCAGAGGCAAAGCAAAAATTTAAAAATCAAATAAAATCTTGCCTTCCATTTCAAATTATTGAACATACATGCACACAATTTCCTATAACCTCTCATACATTGACGTCAGTAACTTTGTGGAAATGCAGTAACATGTTGTCAACAACTGGCTGCTTCAAAGCACAATTTCTGAAGTCCAACTCTGTGGTGTTGCAATAAAGAACACATGTAACATTCCCAACTAATTAACCAAAAAATATTTTAGACATACAAACTTATCTGTATACAGGAAAGCCAAGCTGTTGTAAGCTTACCCAGGGGAAAATAAGAAAGATTAATGTCTTTCCTGGAAAATTCCTTTTTTAGACTGGTTTTGAAAGGATCATTTTGGATGTTGATAGAAGAAAAATAGACTAATCTAATGGAGAGATTCTAAGCCTAATACCTTAACCTTGATTTTTTCTTTAGAAGCCAGAACCACAGCACTGGATCGGCTAGACATAAAAGAGTCCTTCAGAAGTTCAATGTTACAACATGTAATTTTTTCCACAAAATGATTGTGCTCTATCTTAACAGCAGAATTCATCTGGTTAGGAATTCTCTGCACATTTTCAACTTAACTGTATTAATAATAATTTTATGTTGTTATCTTAGGTCATCTTTTGACTTAAGTAGCTCTTCTTATCCTCTGTGAGGAAATTAATCCTTCATATGTTTTATAGGCATCAATCCTATAAGCAATTCCATTTCTCCATTTTACTAGCCTTTCCTGCTGTCCTACCAGCTGATAGATTATGTCTTTTTCCTTTACAGTTGTTTGCACTTAGAAAATTAGCTCAATAATTTATTACGATGGAATTGGCTATGCAGTCAACTAGAGAGGTTTCTGTGCTCTGCATAAGCTGACGCTTCCGGAGGCAGATCTACAGAGTTGTTTGCAAACTTCTGATTGCAACTGGCTATCATCCAGCTATCTTTGAGTGTGGGCAAGGCAAGCATGTGTGTGCCTGCAAAATACCAGGGAGACATCCCTTTGGGGTTTTCTAGCATTGCCCTAGTTCCAGCACATTCTTGCAAATCAGCTGAGTGTCAAAAAACTATGCTGAGGTCTCGGCAGAACATTTGTCAGTGGTAATAGGAAATACCCCAAGTAACTGAACCCATAGGAAATAACTGACCCAAATCCTGTTGAAGCTGATAGACCACCTTTGACTTCACTGGACTTTGGAAATAGGCTGGAATAGTCTTCAACAGTTGTAATGCAGAGCCAAATCTGACCACAGAATTGTACTGCGTGTTCTCATATTCCCCACCATTGTCTTTTCCCTTCAAGTCAAAGAAGAGACCAAAATAGAGTCTACTGTTTTGTTCTGTGTGGGTGCTCCCAAGCCTCTAGAAAGTATATATCAAATATATAAGGCTGCATTTTTGATGATAGGAAATTTTCTGAACTGCGGTTAACACTGACAGTTTTTGCTCCTGATGTGGATTTCTTAAAGCCAAGATACAACCAATCATCCTTGTTCTCTTTCTATGGATTGTGCTTTATCCTGAATTCATACAAATTTGGCTTCCAATTGTGAAGTCATTAATTGCCATGGGGCACTTAAAATCTGTTTCTGCTTCCATCCACTACTGTTTTGGTTGTGGTTTAGTTTGTAATTGCTTTTGAATGAGCATCATAAACATACACTCTTTTAAAAACTGTTATTTTAAATGACCAAATTAATTTAAAAGGAAGTTTCTTTCCCCAAAATGAGCATATATTTTATATGGCGCATAGTCATACTACATGGGGGGATAATGCAATGCTAGATTGCTGCATTAAATTAAATCAAACAAAGTCAGTGAAATTCCCTAATATAATAAACTCCAGATATTCTAGATTTTTTGAGCCAGAGTACTTAAAAAGTCCCTAACTAGTGACTAATCAGAAGAAAAATGTTGACAAATTACACAGAATGAAGACAACAGAAAGAAGACATTTTTGGGAAAGAATTAGTGTTGAATGAACCTCAAATGACAGAACATCTCTTTAGTGAACTTCTCACATATAGCTTATATTATCCACTGCAATTTTAAAGTGATCAAATATTTATGTCACAATAAAAAGAGCCAAAGGATGGTGGGTTAAGTGAAACTACAGGTAGCAAGAGTATCAGTTGTTTAATGCCAACAATCTTTTTGCTGAATAAGAAGCATTCTGTTCCATTGTTTACAAATAGCCTTGCATATGGTTTAATCCAGATTTGTGAATAGATTGGCTGTATATCAGTTCTGTCAATATCATGACATGGACCTTTGTGCAGTTCCAGCTCAATGTAGGAAGAAAAGCAGAGACTGTCTTGTTGTACAGGCTTTGTGTAAATAGTAAGCCAGGTATAGGAAAAACCTGCTTTTGCTGAAGGAAAGGAAAGTTACAAACTCAACATAACCAAAACAGATCCAGACTTCATTAGTTTAAGTGCTCAGGGAACTTTTTTGTTTAGATCTACTTTGGTCAGAGAAACCACACATTAGGCAATTTGACTTGTTAAATATGGACAAAATTTAAGTAAAATAATAAGTAGAAATAAACAGTCCTCACCACCTACATATAAAAACTACGGTAGAAGTATTGCCACACATTTTGCTCTCCACAAAGAATAACTGATATTTAGTCAACTTCTGTATCATAAGTAAAAAGATAAAGATAGAAATTGTTGAATGTATAGTTTATTCAATTTAGTAGTAACTGAATTAGTCTGTGTAAAAACAGGAAATTGACACCATCTTTTTTACAGCTATTAAGTATCTTTAAAGGATTTTTTTTTTTTTTTGAAAACTGTTTCAAGTGAATGCAAAATATCAAAAGTGGTAATGGTTAAAACCAACTAGTTTTAAAGTTTCTTTGAGAAAGAGCCTGTCAGTTTAGAGTCTCACCCCATGTCAGTGCAAAGCTATGAATTGGCTCACATTTTGCTGACTATTCAGTGGATGCCAGGAAACCCTTCTACAGGCCAGCCCTGGTTTTGTGCTCCATAAAAAACATGATCACTGGGAGCACTTGGTATGGTGGAAGTCCATTGTGAGCACTGTGTGTAGCTGAAATGATCCCACAGTCATGCAAATGTGAAACATTAATGCTTGTAAATGGATGTCTGGTGTGAAAAGATTATCAGGAACACCACGGCAAAGCTGAACACCCGCGGGAGCTGTTTGACTTCCAGGGACCAGTAAGTGTGTTGATCAGAACGCTGAGAGATGCTGACCACCCAGTGACTTCCCTGGGAGTGGCAGAAACTCAGTATATTTAGTGATCATGTTCTTGGTTATATAGCATATTTTAAAAAAACAAACAATTTATCCTCTGAGGCTGGAATATGTCCCCTTTTCCCTCCTCAGTACCTATCACCCCAGAGATTTCCTATCTTAACAGTTCACTTATCAGCTTGTGCACTGATTTATGCCAAACAATGAAGCAAGTTCCAAAGTTATAGAAAATACACATTTCTTCCACTATTGTATCTAGCATACAAGAAAATCAGAAAATAGGGAGCACAGGGACGAGTTAAACAAGAGCAATAGAGGCAAGGATGGAATCCACCCAATATACTCTATCCACTAAGCAGTTTCGACATATTCTGTATCTGCTTTCACTAGTCACAGATTATTTGTAGACATTGCCAAACTTAAGTGTGTAGGCACATTGAGTGTAGGTTAATCTTATGATGTTTCAATTTTGGATTATATGGTTTAAAGTGTATTTTATCATAGGACTGAACATGAGCCAATTTTATCTTGGCATTTACTGGAATGCTGTATTTTTTTGTAAAATTGAGGTTTCCTGAAATGTGGTTTATTTTGCAAATTTAAAAAGTGTAGAAAGCCACATTCTTGATCTTCTTTTTAAGAATAAGATCTTATCAAAATTGTGTTTTTCTACCATAAATTCCCACATGTATAGAAAAATACCTTATTGCACTAAAATATTTCTACTAAGCATGTTTTAAATATGTTTTAATATAGACATTTACATTCTTGTACATTCATTTTGTATTTCTAATAGATCTTGTCAGACAGAAGAAAACTATAAATATCATGTATTGTACAAGCTGTATTTAGCTTCTGAATAGCTCTGACTCAGCACAGACTATTTAAAGCTGATGGCTGTTGAAAACGGGTTGGTTCTGTTTGGTTGACTGAGATGGTAAAATACGCCAAAATAAGCACAAACTCTACCTGCACTACTAAATAGCTTTCTGTTTGTATTTGTCTCTAAAGTAACTGAACACTCTTCAGCTTTGCATTAAGAGTTATTTGGGCTGACTTCTGCTTCTTCAAGTAGGAAAACCTCCATGTTAATCTTTTGGCGTACATTTGGATTTTTTGGTGTGTCTTCTATTGCTTTATGTGTAATGAAGTTTATATATAGTTCAGGAAAAAAGGTGCGTCCCCAGATACTTAAACTGAAAAGACTCTAAACCTTGTGTGAATGCAAGGAAAAAATGTGGTGGTGTCTGACATGCTCACCAACTCTTACAATCACACTATTTTTATTTAATTCCACAAATGTAGGCCAAACATGTCTTGTCCTTTTCTGGATGGAGTGGGTGACCCCTCTTTTTATCAGGCTGAGTTTCCACATTTGTTGGATGCAAAGAAAGAAAGTCTAGTGGCCATCTCTTGGTCTGTGGCCACAGGGATTATAGCTGATGCACTAGTATTTGGTGCTCTTGGTGTTATTTAATTTTCTCCATAACACATGGTTGGATCAATTGTTTTTTTACCAATCATCCTGAAATAGCCATTTGCAAAATTACAACACCCTTGACCAGAGCGATGAATAATGCTCTCACTTCTTGATTCCCTGTTTTCTCCAGGTTAAAAGTGATTTGTTGGTCTCCATCGTGCATGCCCTTTGATATATTAGGGAAATGGGGTAACAATTTTGTATACGAATCCTTCTCTGCCATTCAGCTCCCTGCATTGTAAGTGAGCAGGTAGAGTGACAACAGAGGGTAGAAATGGAATCTAAGATGGGCAGCACTGTTGGCATTCACCACATTTTCCCAAAGCTTTCTAAATGCAGGATGTTCAAAAGGGTGATTCGTTTGCTGGAGGTTATCTGTGATCCTAAGGTAGATCATTACTGACCCATTACTATAACACTTTTATATGCCCAGACAGACTCCTGATAGCTTCTCATTCCTTCAGTTGTCAGTAAAGCCTCTGCCTAATATTCCTATTAATCTGTTCTGTGCTTCTGAATCCCATATCTTTATACTACCTCAGTTCAGTTCCTTTCAGACAAAAAAAGAAGAGAGAATTGTTTAGAGAGTTTCTAGTAAGGGCAAGCTGCAGATTTCACACCACTGCTGGAGTCTTAAGACAGCTGCAGTTCTGCAGGGAGAAGGTTATTTAAACAGAGCACTTAAAGACAATCAATCCTAGTGACTTAGTGACTGCACAGTCTTGCTTTGAGACTTCATCCCAGAGCTAGGGCCAATTGAGATGTGTACTATTGTTCTTCTTACTGTAAGCTGACGAGTTTCTGACAAAATTATAGGATGTGTTGCTTACAATAGCAGAGTAGTTGACTCAAAGATCTAGGAGGTCTGTTCCAGTCCTTTGTTTCTACAGAAAACCAAACTGTTGAGTTCAGAAATTGGCTCAATTTCTATTAAAGGAATGCTGAAAGACTGTGTGAAGCTGCAGTGCTCTCTGGGGAGGCTTGGTGACAAATGTAGATGTTAGTGCCACGCTGGAGACATTGAGAAGTCATCTCTGACTATGTATGTGAGTGTCCTGGGACTCATGTACGTGAATGTCTTGGGTTTATGCTGAAATCTGTGTAAAAATAACAGAGTGGAAAAAAATCTGTTGGATATAACCACTTAGCAATTATTTATAAAATACAGCTATTGCAGATGTTGTTTTCAGAGTTTAGATACTACAAGTCATGTTATTTGTGAAGAGGTTTCATCACTTTTTGTCTCAAAAAAGTATTAAAAAACAGAGTTGTGTTCTGCACCTAAGCAAAAAAATCTAAGCCTGCTCTCAGGAAGGAGGGTTGCATACTGTAATTACATATTTTACATCTGCACCCCTCTTAATACAGTTGCAGAAAACGGTATTGGAAATGACAGAAATTTTAAGATTATGCAGAATTCGAAGCATGCTGATTTCATTGTTCAAGTGCTATTTAATAAAAGAATGGGGAAAATATAACCTGTCGATTTTGAGGATTTGTGACAACAGCTATGTTAATTATTGTCAGTCTGTGCAATTGGTGAAGGTTAAAATCTGTATTCCAAGTAGTTTTAGAGTTTCACAGAAGTCTATTTTTAACTAATATTATTTGACTTTCCATTAAATATTTTCATTAATGACTAGTACGAATGCACATGCAAAACCTGTAAATTATAGTTAGTGGTGAGTGGTTTCAAATATTTTGGAGACTAGGATGAGGAAACCTGTGTGGGAAAATACTGCATAGTAGTTGTGAAAGAGAAATATTCACACCTATTCCAGCTGCTGACTGCAGATGTTTACACACATCAAATATTATTCTGTAAGATTTTGCTCTCTGTTTCTGTTACTTTTACACTGCAATAAGATTTATTTTTTTTTAATCCTGAGATTTTACCTTTTTGCAGTTAAACCTAAAGGGCAGGAAAGAGGAAAATCCCCAAGTGACATTATCTCAGCACTCCCTATTCTCCTGTTTTACTGCATAGGTTTTGAGTAGCACATACACAAGTTAAAAGTGTTTTCTAAACACTTTTGACAGCCAAGATTTCACAAGGGTTCTATGTATTGTAGGAAAAATAATAATAAATACAATTGTTTCAAGAAGAGCTCAGATGGCTCTTTAGCTAACACAGAGAAATCACACAACTTTGTGTATTATGTTCACTATTTATTTATAAAGAAATAATCTGTCATTGCCTGCGTACTTGCTGATGTTGATCTACAGCTATTGCCATGCCACAGTCTCAGTTTGACTTCCCTCTGACCTTTTTTTAACTGGTATAATTCCATCAGTTTAACTGAAGTAGCTCCTAACTTAAACAGTCACTAGCTAAAAAAAGTAGCTAGTGACTTTTTGTCACTAGTTTTTTTGTCACTAAATTTGTACTGGGTCACTGACGTACAAATAGTGGATACTTGTGGCTCTTGCAGGAATAAAGAGAGCTGAAGTGCACAAATGAAGTGCATAAAGTCTTGACAGATAGCATTGGTGCAATGAAAGGAATATGCCACTTATGTAGCTTTTCCTGCTGGATGTGACGTTTCTTCCATCTCTTTCTGTGACATAATACTCTAAAAAGAAACAATCTTTCCTTTTTCACACTAACAGTCCCACTGAATTCAGTACTGTTAGGTTTATGAGAAAAGCTAGGAGAATTTGACTGTCATTGATTCTGACATTAATGGGACACAGCCTCAAAGCAGAGAGAAAGGGTAAGAAAAAGTATAACTTTTAATCAGAAATAAACATATAATTAAATGTTCCGTTAAGGCGCAAAGGCAATGAATGTGTCATATTCAGTAGGAAATGAGGGGAAAATGTTATATTCCAGAGAGAATTTTGCAACAGAGATATCATTCATATAGTGTTTCAGAAGGAATTTATCCAATTGATCATGAAGCTAGCAGATATATCACTAAGGAAACAATCCATGACAATAGGCTTTATTGTTCCTCATGGAAGTTCCCATGTATTTTTTTTTCCATTATTTCATTGGAACAGTCTTCTAAACTTATAAGACAATAAAAATATTCCAGTTGAACCAGATGGAAAAATCAGATTCCTACCCATGGTATTCATAGGACAGATACTGCAACATCGTCACAGCACACGCACACTTTTGTATCTAAGTAGGGCAATTGATATCTACCTTGCTTTCAAGAGACCAGAAGTATCTGTGAGACACAGGAACAATTATGGATCAATTACTTTGAAATCATTTGACAAATGAGTCTTTGTGAACAGTTAACAGCTCAAATTGCTTTGGCTTGGCACATAGGGCAGCTGGGATGTTTCTGTTCCCTGATGAGCTCCACTTCTTGAAGCAGGACTGGCATGAATGCTCCATTATTGCTAACTCGAGATACATTCAATACAAATCTCTCCACAGTATTAACTCAGAAGTCAGATTTTGGGCAAACATGACTTTGTGTAGGTTTATTTAAAGTGGTGACAAACTAATGACAATTGAAGTCATAGCATACACCTTTCAGAACTGCAGAGGCTTTTTGCTGTATTCCCTAAGCAATAATCAGAGTTCACGCAAATATACAATGAAGAAATAGACAGAAGTTATCTTAGCACATTTTTGCATCTTAACATGCAGACCCCAAAGATTTTAAACTTTAAATAATGCATTGCCATCCAGCTTAAGTGTTTTTTATCCCTTAGAAGCCATTTCCTTTAGCTTAAAACCATGGGAATTTGTCTTTTCTCACTTGCCAAAGCCGCAGTACAGAACAACCATCAGAAAGTAATTAACACTGTCTGTCTTTTCTGATTAAATTAAGCAGATGTAAGGTATATGTCTGGCATAGAGGCTGAACTTACTAAATGAACCTCATTTGAAACAATAGAGCTGGTATCTTTCACCACATTCATTTATTAATGAAGAATTTTCCCTTGTTCAATTTTATCTTAATGCTAGAGCAGACAGTTACCCTCGTGTCATGATCATTATCTCTTATCCATTCATAATTTTTAAATAACAAGAAAGAAGAATGATCATAAAACTGAAATTTAAAAAGAACAACAGTTCAAATTGGGTATCAGTGAAAAGTCTGTGCACCTCATTGACAGGTGCGGGAGTGCACATAGGTACCTGTAAGCACTGCACACTTCTATGTGTTATACCACCTCTGAACTGGATTACAGAATCTCACTAATGAGTGGTTTTTGAATGCATTATGTGGCAACAATCTATGCCACATTTTTAACTGTCTCTACAGGGCAGAAGACAAAATGCTTTAATGTGGGCAGAGTCTCTGCTGTACTCCCAGTTAATCAGCATGCACATCAGTCTAACCTGACTGCCTGTCTCCATAGCAGTCACTGACGTTGTCTTGTAAATAAGGCACCTGAGCAGTCACTAAAGGTTACTCGGTTCCACTCCAACAATTAAGCACACTTTTTGTCACGGACTGTGTTGGAAAGAAGAACATAATCATGGAAACCAGAAGTACTTATATACCCTATTGAATCATATACTGTTTGAACAGATGGGAAATTTAACAGCGCTAAGGACTGCAGTGTCTTTATTGTCATACGCTTTAGGTGTAATTTAACATTTCAGCATAGACATCCGTTATTATAACATGGCATCTACTATGTTCGTTTCAGCTTTTGAGTATGCGAAGCCTGCTTCTGCATGTGGTAAATGGTATAAAGTATTTTCCAGAAATGCCTTGCTTCAAGGTTATAGTTTTTGCTGAGTGACTTGAGTTGTCACTTAATTGCAAGGGGATTGCCAGGGGATCATAAGGTAAAGAAGGAAATCATGTCAATAATCTACTTTTGCTTTTTCCTACAGGACACTGATAGCGACCTTACTGTTACATCTGTGCGGTGTATCCTGTGCAGGAGTATGGATCTGTGTTGCACACAAGTAGAAAACCACTTACGCAGAGTGATTAGACTTTCCACAGTATCACCAGCAATGTTCCCCACCAGCAACAGCTATTTCCCAGTGTTAATGTAACAGCTTGTAGGGTGTGCTGGGTGTGCCGGAGAAGGCTCGTGGCCAAAGACCTGGCTGCACTCCAGCAGCATTCTAACCACATTTCCTTGCCAACAGATTTCTTATGCCATTACATGAAGAAGGCGGGAAGGGAAGGCTGTGCTGCAGGCCATTAGAAGGCAGGTGTGGCCCTGGAGTCTAACAGGCATAATTTAGAGCATCTTACGGTTTCTTCTAAACAATTCTGGGAACCCCTTGGGGAACCCACCTGTTCTAAGGGAAAACAATAGAGGCTTACAGTAGTTTAGCCCCTTTATCTTCCGCTTAGGTGTGCCAAGTGGAGTTTTTGTATCTGAGTGTCTGTCTCGTTCTTAGGCGTTTATGAAACATGGTATATTTTGGACACATCCGACTAAATAGTTTATCTCCATTGGAATTTTTAAAATCTTTAATAAATGAATAGAGATAACTTGAAAATCAGATCCCTTTATGATTTAATAATCTTTCAGACTTAAGTCATGTACAATCAAACCCACAGAAAGTGGCCAGAAGAAGCCATCACAACAAGCTACTTAGACAGTTTTGGTCAATGTTATATATTCTGTTCACTTTACTTTAGAAGTTGATAAACTCCAAATTTTTTGTTAAGCATGCATTTCTTTTGTATCCCATGTTAGCATGATCCAGTTGGCTGTGCTAGGTGGTAATCCTTGTTCTTAATCTTGAGAGATGTATATTTGGAATTGAAGGAACAGAATTCCATTATCTGTACCTCGGTGAGACATGAAATATAATCCAAATCCTCTTATTCAATTAACCTGGCTTACTTTAAAACAATAAACTCTTTTGTCTTCAGTCAGTTGTTTTGTGGAAAAAATAGTTACTGAATGTAAGGTTGATATTATCTGAAAGCTGTTAAGTGACTGTCCTAATACTCAGGACAACAAACTCTAGATGAAGAGGCTTCAGATAAGTGGTACAGTGCAGTTTATATGTCTTTTAGATAATGCTGTCATAATGCTCCTTAAGGAATAGGAAATGTAGCTGCTCCAGATTGCTCGCAATGACTTGCAATGCAATAGGGAGACAAGACATTTAAATGCTCTCGGTCTCCTTGACACAGCATTGAGAAATAATTATCTGAGCAGAATTCACATTGTACTTTGCTGTATTACATTTTCATACTTACATTTTACCTCAGACACAGAACACCACCTTTTCTGAGTCCTCTCTATTCAAGTATTTTGTGCCTCACTTTTCTTGATCTGCCCTCAGATAACAAGCATTCTGATGTCAACGTGAGCTGCTGGTACCTTTCTGCAACTCTATTGAAAACTCTCTCCTTGCTGTGAATTCTGTGACTTCTAGGATCTATGTTTGGATCAGATTCTACCTTTATTTTACCAATTAATCATTTTCAGATTCTGACAGAGAGCTCTGACATGAGACAGTTACTGGCCACTGACAAATACCAACCCTCACTTGCATCGTTTCCAGAAATCATCATTCCACTTGGAGCTCAGTAAGCAGTACAGGGCACATTTCCTTTTCTTTAACTAGCTACAAGTGAAGGCCTGAAAATATGTCTTGATTCTGCTAAAAGCAAGATTTATTTGCCTGGGGAGTGACAAAGGGAACAAAGGGAATCATAATGGCTGTTTGTGGCAGAAATAACTTTAGCAGTAGAAGGAGGGCGAAAGGATCAATTCTAAATGGCAGAAGCTGTATTGTAGCAGGTGGAGAGTGGAAGGGAAGCGTGCAAGCAGCCTGTGGGACTGTCAGAAGACAAACTCATTTTAACAAATACAAATATATGTTGCATGGAGAGGAGTACTAAACTCTAATGCTTTTCTTTTATGTCCAAATGAACATTTTTACTCAAAAGACATTATTAGAATTCAAGTACTTTGTGGAAGCAGGAAAATTGTGGGATGATGGTGTCTTAGGGTCCCAGGGACACTGAGAACTACAGCAGAGAGTTTTTATTTGAGAAGAAGCCTGGTTATTTAGCTGCAGTCTTTTGCTTCAGAGAATTTTTTCTTGGAGCCCTCAATAGTTGAATGTGTTCTACCAGGAGTAATACGTCACAGGGGAGACTGGACTTCATTGTACATACCAAACAGCCTTACAGCCTCATATGCACTGATTTTGCAAGGCACTTAGTTCTAGGCTATGCTTTGCTGTCACACTGGAAAATGTCTATTAAACATTGGCTTTAAGACCTTCAAGATTTAAGAAATAAGTTCTTATATATTATGTTTACATGTAGTTTTCAGGTAGGTTTGCAGATGGTGGGACAAATCCATATATTGTTCTTCAACCACAAGTATCTTTGGTGGATCTCTGAATCTTGTAGCTAAGAAACTTGTAGCTTAGTTTAGTGCTTGTTTAAATGACTCACATTCATGCAACTAACACTAAATTAAACCCTAAGTTTGGAGGTAAAGCAATTATTGAGGTACCACCCCTGGGACTCAGCAGCTTCTGGATTATTTCAAGACGTAGGTTAGAAGGAGGCAAATGCAGTTCACCACTGACAATGTAAGGTGACTCTTGGGAACATGTACTAAATGGGAACATATCCAGATGTTGGACTCCCAGATGTGTGAGTCATTGTGGAATAATCATCCAATCAATCAATTT